>NW_027278381.1:0-225574 GCF_030028105.1 Mobula birostris | reverse complement strand
AAAGTTGATTTCACAGTGAATAGAATGCTTTGACATAAAAGTAGTATACATTTCAATTGTACTCAAAAGTCCTGTCTGCAACCCTAATGCAAACACATTTGGTGAACTTCCCACATGAGTATGACTAGGTTTAAAGTTGTTTCATGCCTCAGTTCATCAAGACAATAAAGTTACTTTCTCAGTACTACTATGCTCTGACATTAAGGTAGTACACATCTGAATTTTACACCAAAGTACTTACTGCAAACTAATGCAAACACCTTAGGTTAACTTCCCACATGATTATGAGTAGTTTGAAAGTTGTTTCATGGCTGTACACATCAACACAAAAAAGTTGTTATCTCAGTGCATGCAATGTTCAGACAATACAAATAGTATACATTTCAATTTTACACCAAAGTACTTACTGCAAACCTAATGGAAACAACTTAGATTAACTTCCCACATGATTCTGAGATGTCTGAAAGTTGTTTCATACCTGTGCACATCAAGACAAAAAAGTTGTTTTCTCAGTGCATGCAATGCTTTTACAATACAAATGGTATACATTTCAATTTTACACCAAAGCACTTACTGCAAACCTAATGGAAACACCTTAGGCTAACTTTCCACATGATTATGAGTAGTTTAAAAGTTGTTTCATGGCTGTACACATCAACACAAAAAAGTTGTTATCTCAGTGCATGCAATGCTTAGACAATACAAATAGTATACATTTCAATTTTACACCAAAGCCCTTACTGCAAACCTAATGGAAACAACTTAGATTAACTTCCCACATGATTCTGAGATATCTGAAAGTTGTTTCATACCTGTGCACATCAAGACAAAAAAGTTGTTTTCTCAGTGCATGCAATGCTTTTACAATACATATAGTATACATTTCAATTTTACACCAAAGCACTTACTGCAAATCTAATGGAAACACCTTAGGTTAACTTTCCACATGATTATGAGCAGTTTGAAAGTTGTTTCATGGCTGTACACATAAACACAAAAAAGTTGTTATCTCAGTGCATGCAATGCTTAGACAATACAAATAGTATACATTTCAATTTTACACAAAAGCACTTACTGCAAACCTAATGGAAACACTTTAGGTTAACTTCCCACATGATTCTGAGATGTCTGAAAGTTGTTTCATACCTGTGCACATAAAGACAAAAAAGTTGATTTCACAGTGAATAGAATGCTTTGACATAAAAGTAGTATACATTTCAATTGTACTCAAAAGTCCTGACTGCAAACCTAATGCAAACACATTTGGTTTACTTCCCACATGAGTATGACTAGGTTTAAAGTTGTTTCATACCTCAGTTCATCAAGACAATAAAGTTACTTTCACAGTACTACTATGCTCTGACATTAAGGTAGCACACATCTGAATTTTACACCAAAGTACTTACTGCAAACTAATGGAAACACCTTAGGTTAACTTCCCACATGATTATGAGTAGTTTGAAAGTTATTTCATGGCTGTACACATCAACACAAAAAAGTTGTTATCTCAGTGCATGCAATGGTTAGACAATACAAATAGTATACATTTCAATTTTACACCAAAGTACTTACTGCAAACCTAATGGAAACAACTTAGATTAACTTCCCACATGATTCTGAGATGTCTGAAAGTTGTTTCATACCTGTGCACATCAAGACAAAAAAGTTGTTTTCTCAGTGCATGCAATGATTTTACAACGCAAATGGTATTCATTTCAATTTTACACCAAAGCACTTACTGCAAACCTAATGGAAACACCTTAGGCTAACTTTCCACATGATTATGAATAGTTTAAAAGTTGTTTCATGGCTGTACACATCAACACAAAAAAGTTGTTATCTCAGTGCATGCAATGCTTAGACAATACAAATAGTATATATTTCAATTTTACACCAAAGCCCTTACTGCAAACCTAATGGAAACAACTTAGATTAACTTCCCACATGATTCTGAGATATCTGAAAGTTGTTTCATACCTGTGCACATCAAGACAAAAAAGTTGTTTTCTCAGTGCATGCAATGCTTTTACAATACATATAGTATACATTTCAATTTTACACCAAAGCACTTACTGCAAACCTAAAGGAAACACCTTAGGTTAACTTTCCATATGATTATGAGTAGTTTGAAAGTTGTTTCATGGCTGTACACATAAACACAAAAAAGTTGTTATCTCAGTGCATGCAATGCTTAGACAATACAAATAGTATACATTTCAATTTTACACCAAAGCACTTACTGCAAACCTAATGGAAACACTTTAGGTTAACTTCCCACATGATTCTGAGATGTCTGAAAGTTGTTTCATACCTGTGCACATAAAGACAAAAAAGTTGATTTCACAGTGAATAGAATGCTTTGACATAAAAGTAGTATACATTTCAATTGTACTCAAAAGTCCTGACTGCAAACCTAATGCAAACACATTTGGTTTAATTCCCACATGAGTATGACTAGGTTTAAAGTTGTTTCATACCTCAGTTCATCAAGACAAAAAAGTTACTTTCTCAGTACTACTATGCTCTGACATTAAGGTAGTAGACATCTGAATTTTACACCAAAGTACATACTGCAAACTAATGGAAACACCTTAGGTTAACTTCCCACATGATTATGAGTAGTTTGAAAGTTGTTTCATGGCTGTACACATCATCACAAAAAAGTTGTTATCTCAGTGCATGCAATGCTTAGACAATACAAATAGTATACATTTCAATTTTACACCAAAGTACTTACTGCAAACGTAATGGAAACAACTTAGATTAACTTCCCAAATGATTCTGAGATTTCTGAAAGTTGTTTCATACCTGTGCACATTATGACAAAAAAGTTGTTATCTCAGTGCATGCAATGCTTAGACAATTCAAGTAGTATACATTTCAATTTTACACCAAAGCCCTTACTGCAAACCTAATGGAAACAACTAAGATTAACTTCCCACATGATTCTGAGATATCTGAGAGTTGTTTCATACCTGTGCACATCAAGGCAAAAAAGTTGTTTTCTCAGTGCATGCAATGCTTTTACAATACATAGAGTATACATTTCAATTTTACACCAAAGCACTTACTGCAAACCTAATGGAAACACCTTAGGTTAACTTCCCACATGATTATGAGTAGTTTGAAAGTTGTTTCATGGCTGTAGACATCAAAACAAAAAACTTGTTATCTCAGTGCATGCAATGTTTAGACAATACAAATTGTATACATTTCAATTTTACACCAAAGTACTTACTGCAAACCTAATGGAAACACCTTAGGCTAACTTTCCACATGATTATGAGTAGTTTGAAAGTTGTTTCATGGCTGTACACATTAACACAAAAAAGTTGTTATCTCAGTGCATACAATGCTTAGACAATACAAATAGTATACATTTCAATTTTACACGAAAGCACTTACTGCAAACCTAATGGAAACACTTTAGGTTAACTTCCCACATGATTCTGAGATGACTGAAAGTTGTTTCATACCTGTGCACATAAAGGCAAAAAAGTTGATTTCACAGTGAATAGAATGCTTTGACATAAAAGTAGTATACATTTCAATTGTACTCAAAAGTCCTGTCTGCAAACCTAATGGAAACACATTTGGTTAACTTCCCAAATGAGTATGACTAGGTTTAAAGTTGTTTCATACCTCAGTTCATCAAAACAAAAAAGTTACTTCTCAGTACTACTATGCTCTGACATTAAGGTAGTAGACATATGAATTTTACACCAAAGTACATACTGCAAACTAATGGAAACACCTTAGGTTTACTTCCCACATGATTATGAGTAGTTTGAAAGTTGTTTCATGGCTCTACACATCAACACAAAAAAGTTGTTATCTCAGTGCATGCAATGCTTTTACAATACAAATGGTATACATTTCAATTTTACACCAAAGTCCTTACTGCAAACCTAATGGAAACACCTTAGGTTAACTTCCCACATGATTCTGAGATGTCTGAAAGTTGTTTCATACCTGTGCACATAAAGACAAAAAAGTTGATTTCACAGTGAATAGAATGCTTTGACATAAAAGTAGTATACATTTCAATTGTACTCAAAAGTCCTGTCTGCAACCCTAATGCAAACACATTTGGTGAACTTCCCACATGAGTATGACTAGGTTTAAAGTTGTTTCATGCCTCAGTTCATCAAGACAATAAAGTTACTTTCTCAGTACTACTATGCTCTGACATTAAGGTAGTACACATCTGAATTTTACACCAAAGTACTTACTGCAAACTAATGCAAACACCTTAGGTTAACTTCCCACATGATTATGAGTAGTTTGAAAGTTGTTTCATGGCTGTACACATCAACACAAAAAAGTTGTTATCTCAGTGCATGCAATGTTCAGACAATACAAATAGTATACATTTCAATTTTACACCAAAGTACTTACTGCAAACCTAATGGAAACAACTTAGATTAACTTCCCACATGATTCTGAGATGTCTGAAAGTTGTTTCATACCTGTGCACATCAAGACAAAAAAGTTGTTTTCTCAGTGCATGCAATGCTTTTACAATACAAATGGTATACATTTCAATTTTACACCAAAGCACTTACTGCAAACCTAATGGAAACACCTTAGGCTAACTTTCCACATGATTATGAGTAGTTTAAAAGTTGTTTCATGGCTGTACACATCAACACAAAAAAGTTGTTATCTCAGTGCATGCAATGCTTAGACAATACAAATAGTATACATTTCAATTTTACACCAAAGCCCTTACTGCAAACCTAATGGAAACAACTTAGATTAACTTCCCACATGATTCTGAGATATCTGAAAGTTGTTTCATACCTGTGCACATCAAGACAAAAAAGTTGTTTTCTCAGTGCATGCAATGCTTTTACAATACATATAGTATACATTTCAATTTTACACCAAAGCACTTACTGCAAATCTAATGGAAACACCTTAGGTTAACTTTCCACATGATTATGAGCAGTTTGAAAGTTGTTTCATGGCTGTACACATAAACACAAAAAAGTTGTTATCTCAGTGCATGCAATGCTTAGACAATACAAATAGTATACATTTCAATTTTACACAAAAGCACTTACTGCAAACCTAATGGAAACACTTTAGGTTAACTTCCCACATGATTCTGAGATGTCTGAAAGTTGTTTCATACCTGTGCACATAAAGACAAAAAAGTTGATTTCACAGTGAATAGAATGCTTTGACATAAAAGTAGTATACATTTCAATTGTACTCAAAAGTCCTGACTGCAAACCTAATGCAAACACATTTGGTTTACTTCCCACATGAGTATGACTAGGTTTAAAGTTGTTTCATACCTCAGTTCATCAAGACAATAAAGTTACTTTCACAGTACTACTATGCTCTGACATTAAGGTAGCACACATCTGAATTTTACACCAAAGTACTTACTGCAAACTAATGGAAACACCTTAGGTTAACTTCCCACATGATTATGAGTAGTTTGAAAGTTATTTCATGGCTGTACACATCAACACAAAAAAGTTGTTATCTCAGTGCATGCAATGGTTAGACAATACAAATAGTATACATTTCAATTTTACACCAAAGTACTTACTGCAAACCTAATGGAAACAACTTAGATTAACTTCCCACATGATTCTGAGATGTCTGAAAGTTGTTTCATACCTGTGCACATCAAGACAAAAAAGTTGTTTTCTCAGTGCATGCAAAGATTTTACAACGCAAATGGTATTCATTTCAATTTTACACCAAAGCACTTACTGCAAACCTAATGGAAACACCTTAGGCTAACTTTCCACATGATTATGAATAGTTTAAAAGTTGTTTCATGGCTGTACACATCAACACAAAAAAGTTGTTATCTCAGTGCATGCAATGCTTAGACAATACAAATAGTATATATTTCAATTTTACACCAAAGCCCTTACTGCAAACCTAATGGAAACAACTTAGATTAACTTCCCACATGATTCTGAGATATCTGAAAGTTGTTTCATACCTGTGCACATCAAGACAAAAAAGTTGTTTTCTCAGTGCATGCAATGCTTTTACAATACATATAGTATACATTTCAATTTTACACCAAAGCACTTACTGCAAACCTAAAGGAAACACCTTAGGTTAACTTTCCATATGATTATGAGTAGTTTGAAAGTTGTTTCATGGCTGTACACATAAACACAAAAAAGTTGTTATCTCAGTGCATGCAATGCTTAGACAATACAAATAGTATACATTTCAATTTTACACCAAAGCACTTACTGCAAACCTAATGGAAACACTTTAGGTTAACTTCCCACATGATTCTGAGATGTCTGAAAGTTGTTTCATACCTGTGCACATAAAGACAAAAAAGTTGATTTCACAGTGAATAGAATGCTTTGACATAAAAGTAGTATACATTTCAATTGTACTCAAAAGTCCTGACTGCAAACCTAATGCAAACACATTTGGTTTAATTCCCACATGAGTATGACTAGGTTTAAAGTTGTTTCATACCTCAGTTCATCAAGACAAAAAAGTTACTTTCTCAGTACTACTATGCTCTGACATTAAGGTAGTAGACATCTGAATTTTACACCAAAGTACATACTGCAAACTAATAGAAACACCTTAGGTTAACTTCCCACATGATTATGAGTAGTTTGAAAGTTGTTTCATGGCTGTACACATCATCACAAAAAAGTTGTTATCTCAGTGCATGCAATGCTTAGACAATACAAATAGTATACATTTCAATTTTACACCAAAGTACTTACTGCAAACGTAATGGAAACAACTTAGATTAACTTCCCAAATGATTCTGAGATTTCTGAAAGTTGTTTCATACCTGTGCACATTATGACAAAAAAGTTGTTATCTCAGTGCATGCAATGCTTAGACAATTCAAGTAGTATACATTTCAATTTTACACCAAAGCCCTTACTGCAAACCTAATGGAAACAACTAAGATTAACTTCCCACATGATTCTGAGATATCTGAGAGTTGTTTCATACCTGTGCACATCAAGGCAAAAAAGTTGTTTTCTCAGTGCATGCAATGCTTTTACAATACATAGAGTATACATTTCAATTTTACACCAAAGCACTTACTGCAAACCTAATGGAAACACCTTAGGTTAACTTCCCACATGATTATGAGTAGTTTGAAAGTTGTTTCATGGCTGTAGACATCAAAACAAAAAACTTGTTATCTCAGTGCATGCAATGTTTAGACAATACAAATTGTATACATTTCAATTTTACACCAAAGCACTTACTGCAAATCTAATGGAAACACCTTAGGTTAACTTTCCACATGATTATGAGCAGTTTGAAAGTTGTTTCATGGCTGTACACATAAACACAAAAAAGTTGTTATCTCAGTGCATGCAATGCTTAGACAATACAAATAGTATACATTTCAATTTTACACAAAAGCACTTACTGCAAACCTAATGGAAACACTTTAGGTTAACTTCCCACATGATTCTGAGATGTCTGAAAGTTGTTTCATACCTGTGCACATAAAGACAAAAAAGTTGATTTCACAGTGAATAGAATGCTTTGACATAAAAGTAGTATACATTTCAATTGTACTCAAAAGTCCTGACTGCAAACCTAATGCAAACACATTTGGTTTACTTCCCACATGAGTATGACTAGGTTTAAAGTTGTTTCATACCTCAGTTCATCAAGACAATAAAGTTACTTTCACAGTACTACTATGCTCTGACATTAAGGTAGCACACATCTGAATTTTACACCAAAGTACTTACTGCAAACTAATGGAAACACCTTAGGTTAACTTCCCACATGATTATGAGTAGTTTGAAAGTTATTTCATGGCTGTACACATCAACACAAAAAAGTTGTTATCTCAGTGCATGCAATGGTTAGACAATACAAATAGTATACATTTCAATTTTACACCAAAGTACTTACTGCAAACCTAATGGAAACAACTTAGATTAACTTCCCACATGATTCTGAGATGTCTGAAAGTTGTTTCATACCTGTGCACATCAAGACAAAAAAGTTGTTTTCTCAGTGCATGCAAAGATTTTACAACGCAAATGGTATTCATTTCAATTTTACACCAAAGCACTTACTGCAAACCTAATGGAAACACCTTAGGCTAACTTTCCACATGATTATGAATAGTTTAAAAGTTGTTTCATGGCTGTACACATCAACACAAAAAAGTTGTTATCTCAGTGCATGCAATGCTTAGACAATACAAATAGTATATATTTCAATTTTACACCAAAGCCCTTACTGCAAACCTAATGGAAACAACTTAGATTAACTTCCCACATGATTCTGAGATATCTGAAAGTTGTTTCATACCTGTGCACATCAAGACAAAAAAGTTGTTTTCTCAGTGCATGCAATGCTTTTACAATACATATAGTATACATTTCAATTTTACACCAAAGCACTTACTGCAAACCTAAAGGAAACACCTTAGGTTAACTTTCCATATGATTATGAGTAGTTTGAAAGTTGTTTCATGGCTGTACACATAAACACAAAAAAGTTGTTATCTCAGTGCATGCAATGCTTAGACAATACAAATAGTATACATTTCAATTTTACACCAAAGCACTTACTGCAAACCTAATGGAAACACTTTAGGTTAACTTCCCACATGATTCTGAGATGTCTGAAAGTTGTTTCATACCTGTGCACATAAAGACAAAAAAGTTGATTTCACAGTGAATAGAATGCTTTGACATAAAAGTAGTATACATTTCAATTGTACTCAAAAGTCCTGACTGCAAACCTAATGCAAACACATTTGGTTTAATTCCCACATGAGTATGACTAGGTTTAAAGTTGTTTCATACCTCAGTTCATCAAGACAAAAAAGTTACTTTCTCAGTACTACTATGCTCTGACATTAAGGTAGTAGACATCTGAATTTTACACCAAAGTACATACTGCAAACTAATAGAAACACCTTAGGTTAACTTCCCACATGATTATGAGTAGTTTGAAAGTTGTTTCATGGCTGTACACATCATCACAAAAAAGTTGTTATCTCAGTGCATGCAATGCTTAGACAATACAAATAGTATACATTTCAATTTTACACCAAAGTACTTACTGCAAACGTAATGGAAACAACTTAGATTAACTTCCCAAATGATTCTGAGATTTCTGAAAGTTGTTTCATACCTGTGCACATTATGACAAAAAAGTTGTTATCTCAGTGCATGCAATGCTTAGACAATTCAAGTAGTATACATTTCAATTTTACACCAAAGCCCTTACTGCAAACCTAATGGAAACAACTAAGATTAACTTCCCACATGATTCTGAGATATCTGAGAGTTGTTTCATACCTGTGCACATCAAGGCAAAAAAGTTGTTTTCTCAGTGCATGCAATGCTTTTACAATACATAGAGTATACATTTCAATTTTACACCAAAGCACTTACTGCAAACCTAATGGAAACACCTTAGGTTAACTTCCCACATGATTATGAGTAGTTTGAAAGTTGTTTCATGGCTGTAGACATCAAAACAAAAAACTTGTTATCTCAGTGCATGCAATGTTTAGACAATACAAATTGTATACATTTCAATTTTACACCAAAGTACTTACTGCAAACCTAATGGAAACACCTTAGGCTAACTTTCCACATGATTATGAGTAGTTTGAAAGTTGTTTCATGGCTGTACACATTAACACAAAAAAGTTGTTATCTCAGTGCATACAATGCTTAGACAATACAAATAGTATACATTTCAATTTTACACGAAAGCACTTACTGCAAACCTAATGGAAACACTTTAGGTTAACTTCCCACATGATTCTGAGATGACTGAAAGTTGTTTCATACCTGTGCACATAAAGGCAAAAAAGTTGATTTCACAGTGAATAGAATGCTTTGACATAAAAGTAGTATACATTTCAATTGTACTCAAAAGTCCTGTCTGCAAACCTAATGGAAACACATTTGGTTAACTTCCCACATGAGTATGACTAGGTTTAAAGTTGTTTCATGCCTCAGTTCATCAAGACAATAAAGTTACTTTCTCAGTACTACTATGCTCTGACATTAAGGTAGTACACATCTGAATTTTACACCAAAGTACTTACTGCAAACAAATGGAAACACCTTCGGTTAACTTCCCACATGATTATGAGTAGTTAGAAAGTTGTTTCATGGCTGTACACATCAACACCAAAAAGTTGTTATCTCAGTGCATGCAATCCTTAGACAATACAAATAGTATACATTTCAATTTTACACCAAAGTACTTACTGCAAACCTAATGGAAACAACTTAGATTAACTTCCCACATGATTCTGAGATATCTGAAATTGTTTCATACCTGTGCACATCAAGACAAAAAAGTTGTTTTCTCAGTGCATGCATTGCTTATACAATACAAATAGTATACATTTCACTTTCACACCAAAGCACTTACTGCAAATCTAATGGAAACACCTTAGGTTAACTTTCCACATGATTATGAGTAGTTCGAAAGTTGTTTCATGGCTGTACACATCAACAGAAAAAATTTGTTATCTCAGTGCATGCAATGCTTAGACAATACAAATAGAATACATTTCAATTTTACACCAAAGTACTTACTGCAAACTAATGGAAACACCTTAGGTTAACTTCCCACATGATTATGAGTAGTTTGAAAGTTATTTCATGGCTGTACACATCAACACAAAAAAGTTGTTATCTCAGTGCATGCAATGCTGAGACAATACAAATAGTATACATTTCAATTTTACACCAAAGTACTTACTGCAAACCTAATGGAAACAACTTAGATTTACTTCCCACATGATTCTGAGATGTCTGAAATTTGTTTCATACCTGTGCACATCAAGATAAAAAAGTTGTTTTCCAGTGCATGCAATGCTTTTACAATACAAATGGTATACATTTCAATTTTACACCAAAGCACTTACTGCAAACCTAATGGAAACACCTTATGCTAACTTCCCACATGATTATGAGTAGTTTGAAAGTTGTTTCGTGGCTGTACACATCAACAGAAAAAAGTTGTTATCTCAGTGCATGCAATGCTTAGACAATACAAATAGTATACATTTCAATTTTACACCAAAGCACTTACTGCAAACCTAATGGAAACACCATAGGTTAACTTCCCACATGATTCTGAGATGTCTGAAAGTTGTTTCATACCTGTGCACATAAAGACAAAAAAGTTGATTTCACAGTGAATAGAATGCTTTGACATAAAAGTAGTATACATTTCAATTGTACTCAAAAGTCCTGTCTGCAACCCTAATGCAAACACATTTGGTGAACTTCCCACATGAGTATGACTAGGTTTAAAGTTGTTTCATGCCTCAGTTCATCAAGACAATAAAGTTACTTTCTCAGTACTACTATGCTCTGACATTAAGGTAGTACACATCTGAATTTTACACCAAAGTACTTACTGCAAACTAATGCAAACACCTTAGGTTAACTTCCCACATGATTATGAGTAGTTTGAAAGTTTTTTCATGGCTGTACACATCAACACAAAAAAGTTGTTATCTCAGTGCATGCAATGCTGAGACAATACAAATAGTATACATTTCAATTTTACACCAAAGTACTTACTGCAAACCTAATGGAAACAACTTAGATTAACTTCCCACATGATTCTGAGATGTCTGAAATTTGTTTCATACCTGTGCACATCAAGACAAAAAACTTGTTTTCCAGTGCATGCAATGCTTTTACAATACAAATGGTATACATTTCAATTTTACACCAAAGCACTTACTGCAAACCTAATGGAAACACCTTAGGCTAACTTCCCACATGATTATGAGTAGTTTGAAAGTTGTTTCGTGGCTGTACACATCAACAGAAAAAAGTTGTTATCTCAGTGCATGCAATGCTTAGACAATACAAATAGTATACATTTCAATTTTACACCAAAGCACTTACTGCAAACCTAATGGAAACACCTTAGGTTAACTTCCCACATGATTCTGAGATGTCTGAAAGTTGTTTCATACCTGTGCACATAAAGACAAAAAAGTTGATTTCACAGTGAATAGAATGCTTTGACATAAAAGTAGTATACATTTCAATTGTACTCAAAAGTCCTGTCTGCAACCCTAATGCAAACACATTTGGTGAACTTCCCACATGAGTATGACTAGGTTTAAAGTTGTTTCATGCCTCAGTTCATCAAGACAATTAAGTTACTTTCTCAGTACTACTATGCTCTGACATTAAGGTAGTACACATCTGAATTTTACACCAAAGTACTTACTGCAAACTAATGCAAACACCTTAGGTTAACTTCCCACATGATTATGAGTAGTTTGAAAGTTGTTTCATGGCTGTACACATCAACACAAAAAAGTTGTTATCTCAGTGCATGCAATGTTCAGACAATACAAATAGTATACATTTCAATTTTACACCAAAGTACTTACTGCAAACCTAATGGAAACAACTTAGATTAACTTCCCACATGATTCTGAGATGTCTGAAAGTTGTTTCATACCTGTGCACATCAAGACAAAAAAGTTGTTTTCTCAGTGCATGCAATGCTTTTACAATACAAATGGTATACATTTCAATTTTACACCAAAGCACTTACTGCAAACCTAATGGAAACACCTTAGGCTAACTTTCCACATGATTATGAGTAGTTTAAAAGTTGTTTCATGGCTGTACACATCAACACAAAAAAGTTGTTATCTCAGTGCATGCAATGCTTAGACAATACAAATAGTATACATTTCAATTTTACACCAAAGCCCTTACTGCAAACCTAATGGAAACAACTTAGATTAACTTCCCACATGATTCTGAGATATCTGAAAGTTGTTTCATACCTGTGCACATCAAGACAAAAAAGTTGTTTTCTCAGTGCATGC
Organism: Mobula birostris; assembly: GCF_030028105.1. Lineage (NCBI taxonomy): Eukaryota > Metazoa > Chordata > Chondrichthyes > Myliobatiformes > Myliobatidae > Mobula > Mobula birostris. Next base: position 212,745 of record NW_027278381.1, on the reverse strand, counting down.
AATGCTTTTACAATACATATAGTATACATTTCAATTTTACACCAAAGCACTTACTGCAAATCTAATGGAAACACCTTAGGTTAACTTTCCACATGATTATGAGCAGTTTGAAAGTTGTTTCATGGCTGTACACATAAACACAAAAAAGTTGTTATCTCAGTGCATGCAATGCTTAGACAATACAAATAGTATACATTTCAATTTTACACCAAAGCACTTACTGCAAACCTAATGGAAACACCATAGGTTAACTTCCCACATGATTCTGAGATGTCTGAAAGTTGTTTCATACCTGTGCACATAAAGACAAAAAAGTTGATTTCACAGTGAATAGAATGCTTTGACATAAAAGTAGTATACATTTCAATTGTACTCAAAAGTCCTGTCTGCAACCCTAATGCAAACACATTTGGTGAACTTCCCACATGAGTATGACTAGGTTTAAAGTTGTTTCATACCTCAGTTCATCAAGACAAAAAAGTTACTTTCTCAGTACTACTATGCTCTGACATTAAGGTAGTAGACATCTGAATTTTACACCAAAGTACATACTGCAAACTAATGGAAACACCTTAGGTTAACTTCCCACATGATTATGAGTAGTTTGAAAGTTGTTTCATGGCTGTACACATCATCACAAAAAAGTTGTTATCTCAGTGCATGCAATGCTTAGACAATACAAATAGTATACATTTCAATTTTACACCAAAGTACTTACTGCAAACGTAATGGAAACAACTTAGATTAACTTCCCAAATGATTCTGAGATTTCTGAAAGTTGTTTCATACCTGTGCACATTATGACAAAAAAGTTGTTATCTCAGTGCATGCAATGCTTAGACAATTCAAGTAGTATACATTTCAATTTTACACCAAAGCCCTTACTGCAAACCTAATGGAAACAACTAAGATTAACTTCCCACATGATTCTGAGATATCTGAGAGTTGTTTCATACCTGTGCACATCAAGGCAAAAAAGTTGTTTTCTCAGTGCATGCAATGCTTTTACAATACATAGAGTATACATTTCAATTTTACACCAAAGCACTTACTGCAAACCTAATGGAAACACCTTAGGTTAACTTACCACATGATTATGAGTAGTTTGAAAGTTGTTTCATGGCTGTAGACATCAAAACAAAAAACTTGTTATCTCAGTGCATGCAATGTTTAGACAATACAAATTGTATACATTTCAATTTTACACCAAAGTACTTACTGCAAACCTAATGGAAACACCTTAGGCTAACTTTCCACATGATTATGAGTAGTTTGAAAGTTGTTTCATGGCTGTACACATTAACACAAAAAAGTTGTTATCTCAGTGCATGCAATGCTTAGACAATACAAATAGTATACATTTCAATTTTACACCAAAGCACTTACTGCAAACCTAATGGAAACACCTTAGGTTAACTTCCCACATGATTCTGAGATGTCTGAAAGTTGTTTCATACCTGTGCACATAAAGACAAAAAAGTTGATTTCACAGTGAATAGAATGCTTTGACATAAAAGTAGTATACATTTCAATTGTACTCAAAAGTCCTGTCTGCAACCCTAATGCAAACACATTTGGTGAACTTCCCACATGAGTATGACTAGGTTTAAAGTTGTTTCATGCCTCAGTTCATCAAGACAATAAAGTTACTTTCTCAGTACTACTATGCTCTGACATTAAGGTAGTACACATCTGAATTTTACACCAAAGTACTTACTGCAAACTAATGCAAACACCTTAGGTTAACTTCCCACATGATTATGAGTAGTTTGAAAGTTTTTTCATGGCTGTACACATCAACACAAAAAAGTTGTTATCTCAGTGCATGCAATGCTGAGACAATACAAATAGTATACATTTCAATTTTACACCAAAGTACTTACTGCAAACCTAATGGAAACAACTTAGATTAACTTCCCACATGATTCTGAGATGTCTGAAATTTGTTTCATACCTGTGCACATCAAGACAAAAAACTTGTTTTCCAGTGCATGCAATGCTTTTACAATACAAATGGTATACATTTCAATTTTACACCAAAGCACTTACTGCAAACCTAATGGAAACACCTTAGGCTAACTTCCCACATGATTATGAGTAGTTTGAAAGTTGTTTCGTGGCTGTACACATCAACAGAAAAAAGTTGTTATCTCAGTGCATGCAATGCTTAGACAATACAAATAGTATACATTTCAATTTTACACCAAAGCACTTACTGCAAACCTAATGGAAACACCTTAGGTTAACTTCCCACATGATTCTGAGATGTCTGAAAGTTGTTTCATACCTGTGCACATAAAGACAAAAAAGTTGATTTCACAGTGAATAGAATGCTTTGACATAAAAGTAGTATACATTTCAATTGTACTCAAAAGTCCTGTCTGCAACCCTAATGCAAACACATTTGGTGAACTTCCCACATGAGTATGACTAGGTTTAAAGTTGTTTCATGCCTCAGTTCATCAAGACAATAAAGTTACTTTCTCAGTACTACTATGCTCTGACACATCTGAATTTTACACCAAAGTACTTACTGCAAACTAATGCAAACACCTTAGGTTAACTTCCCACATGATTATGAGTAGTTTGAAAGTTGTTTCATGGCTGTACACATCAACACAAAAAAGTTGTTATCTCAGTGCATGCAATGCTTTTACAACGCAAATGGTATTCATTTCAATTTTACACCAAAGCACTTACTGCAAACCTAATGGAAACACCTTAGGCTAACTTTCCACATGATTATGAATAGTTTAAAAGTTGTTTCATGGCTGTACACATCAACACAAAAAAGTTGTTATCTCAGTGCATGCAATGCTTAGACAATACAAATAGTATATATTTCAATTTTACACCAAAGCCCTTACTGCAAACCTAATGGAAACAACTTAGATTAACTTCCCACATGATTCTGAGATATCTGAAAGTTGTTTCATACCTGTGCACATCAAGACAAAAAAGTTGTTTTCTCAGTGCATGCAATGCTTTTACAATACATATAGTATACATTTCAATTTTACACCAAAGCACTTACTGCAAACCTAAAGGAAACACCTTAGGTTAACTTTCCATATGATTATGAGTAGTTTGAAAGTTGTTTCATGGCTGTACACATAAACACAAAAAAGTTGTTATCTCAGTGCATGCAATGCTTAGACAATACAAATAGTATACATTTCAATTTTACACCAAAGCACTTACTGCAAACCTAATGGAAACACTTTAGGTTAACTTCCCACATGATTCTGAGATGTCTGAAAGTTGTTTCATACCTGTGCACATAAAGACAAAAAAGTTGATTTCACAGTGAATAGAATGCTTTGACATAAAAGTAGTATACATTTCAAATGTACTCAAAAGTCCTGACTGCAAACCTAATGCAAACACATTTGGTTTAATTCCCACATGAGTATGACTAGGTTTAAAGTTGTTTCATACCTCAGTTCATCAAGACAAAAAAGTTACTTTCTCAGTACTACTATGCTCTGACATTAAGGTAGTAGACATCTGAATTTTACACCAAAGTACATACTGCAAACTAATGGAAACACCTTAGGCTAACTTCCCACATGATTATGAGTAGTTTGAAAGTTGTTTCATGGCTGTACACATCATCACAAAAAAGTTGTTATCTCAGTGCATGCAATGCTTAGACAATACAAATAGTATACATTTTAATTTTACACCAAAGTACTTACTGCAAACGTAATGGAAACAACTTAGATTAACTTCCCAAATGATTCTGAGATTTCTGAAAGTTGTTTCATACCTGTGCACATTATGACAAAAAAGTTGTTATCTCAGTGCATGCAATGCTTAGACAATACAAATAGTATACATTTCAATTTTACACCAAAGCCCTTACTGCAAACCTAATGGAAACAACTAAGATTAACTTCCCACATGATTCTGAGATATCTGAGAGTTGTTTCATACCTGTGCACATCAAGGCAAAAAAGTTGTTTTCTCAGTGCATGCAATGCTTTTACAATACATAGAGTATACATTTCAATTTTACACCAAAGCACTTACTGCAAACCTAATGGAAACACCTTAGGTTAACTTCCCACATGATTATGAGTAGTTTGAAAGTTGTTTCATGGCTGTAGACATCAAAACAAAAAACTTGTTATCTCAGTGCATGCAATGTTTAGACAATACAAATTGTATACATTTCAATTTTACACCAAAGTACTTACTGCAAACCTAATGGAAACACCTTAGGCTAACTTTCCACATGATTATGAGTAGTTTGAAAGTTGTTTCATGGCTGTACACATTAACACAAAAAAGTTGTTATCTCAGTGCATGCAATGCTTAGACAATACAAATAGTATACATTTTAATTTTACACCAAAGTACTTACTGCAAACGTAATGGAAACAACTTAGATTAACTTCCCAAATGATTCTGAGATTTCTGAAAGTTGTTTCATACCTGTGCACATTATGACAAAAAAGTTGTTATCTCAGTGCATGCAATGCTTAGACAATACAAATAGTATACATTTCAATTTTACACCAAAGCCCTTACTGCAAACCTAATGGAAACAACTAAGATTAACTTCCCACATGATTCTGAGATATCTGAGAGTTGTTTCATACCTGTGCACATCAAGGCAAAAAAGTTGTTTTCTCAGTGCATGCAATGCTTTTACAATACATAGAGTATACATTTCAATTTTACACCAAAGCACTTACTGCAAACCTAATGGAAACACCTTAGGTTAACTTCCCACATGATTATGAGTAGTTTGAAAGTTGTTTCATGGCTGTAGACATCAAAACAAAAAACTTGTTATCTCAGTGCATGCAATGTTTAGACAATACAAATTGTATACATTTCAATTTTACACCAAAGTACTTACTGCAAACCTAATGGAAACACCTTAGGCTAACTTTCCACATGATTATGAGTAGTTTGAAAGTTGTTTCATGGCTGTACACATTAACACAAAAAAGTTGTTATCTCAGTGCATGCAATGCTTAGACAATACAAATAGTATACATTTCAATTTTACACCAAAGCACTTACTGCAAACCTAATGGAAACACCTTAGGTTAACTTCCCACATGATTCTGAGATGTCTGAAAGTTGTTTCATACCTGTGCACATAAAGACAAAAAAGTTGATTTCACAGTGAATAGAATGCTTTGACATAAAAGTAGTATACATTTCAATTGTACTCAAAAGTCCTGTCTGCAACCCTAATGCAAACACATTTGGTGAACTTCCCACATGAGTATGACTAGGTTTAAAGTTGTTTCATGCCTCAGTTCATCAAGACAATAAAGTTACTTTCTCAGTACTACTATGCTCTGACATTAAGGTAGTACACATCTGAATTTTACACCAAAGTACTTACTGCAAACTAATGCAAACACCTTAGGTTAACTTCCCACATGATTATGAGTAGTTTGAAAGTTGTTTCATGGCTGTACACATCAACACAAAAAAGTTGTTATCTCAGTGCATGCAATGTTCAGACAATACAAATAGTATACATTTCAATTTTACACCAAAGTACTTACTGCAAACCTAATGGAAACAACTTAGATTAACTTCCCACATGATTCTGAGATATCTGAAATTGTTTCATACCTGTGCACATCAAGACAAAAAAGTTGTTTTCTCAGTGCATGCATTGCTTATACAATACAAATAGTATACATTTCACTTTCACACCAAAGCACTTACTGCAAACCTAATGGAAACACCTTAGGTTAACTTTCCACATGATTATGAGTAGTTCGAAAGTTGTTTCATGGCTGTACACATCAACAGAAAAAATTTGTTATCTCAGTGCATGCAATGCTTAGACAATACAAATAGTATACATTTCAATTTTACACCAAAGTACTTACTGCAAACCTAATGCAAACACCTTTGGTTAACTTCCCACATGAGTATGACTAGGTTTAAAGTTGTTTCATGCCTCAGTTCATCAAGACAAAAAAGTTACTTTCTCAGTGCTACTATGCTCTGACATTAAGGTAGCATACATCTCAATTTTACACCAAAGTGCTTACTGCAAACTAATGGAAACACCTTAGGTTAACTTCCCACATGATTATGAGTGGTTTGAAAGTTGTTTCATGGCTGTAAACATCAACACAAAAAAGTTGTTATCTCAGTGCATGCAATGATTAGACAATACAAATAGTATACATTTCAATTTTGCACCAAAGTACTTACTGCAAACCTAATGGAAACAACATAGATTAACTTCCCACATGATTCTGAGATGTCTGAAAGTTGTTTCATACCTGTGCACATCAAGACAAAAAAGTTGTTTTCTCAGTGCATGCAATGCTTTTACAACACAAATGGTATTCATTTCAATTTTACACCAAAGCACTTACTGCAAACCTAATGGAAACACCTTAGGCTAACTTTCCACATGATTATGAGTAGTTTAAAAGTTGTTTCATGGCTGTACACATCAACACAAAAAAGTTGTTATCTCAGTGCATGCAATGCTTAGACAATACGAATAGTATACATTTCAATTTTACACCAAAGCCCTTACTGCAAACCTAATGGAAACAACTTAGATTAACTTCCCACATGATTCTGAGATATCTGAAAGTTGTTTCATACCTGTGCACATCAAGACAAAAAAGTTGTTTTCTCAGTGCATGCAATGCTTTTACAATACATATAGTATACATTTCAATTTTACACCAAAGCACTTACTGCAAATCTAATGGAAACACCTTAGGTTAACTTTCCACATGATTATGAGCAGTTTGAAAGTTGTTTCATGGCTGTACACATAAACACAAAAAAGTTGTTATCTCAGTGCATGCAATGCTTAGACAATACAAATAGTATACATCTCAATTTTACACAAAAGCACTTACTGCAAACCTAATGGAAACACTTTAGGTTAACTTCCCACATGATTCTGAGATGTCTGAAAGTTGTTTCATACCTGTGCACATAAAGACAAAAAAGTTGATTTCACAGTGAATAGAATGCTTTGACATAAAAGTAGTATACATTTCAATTGTACTCAAAAGTCCTGACTGCAAACCTAATGCAAACACATTTGGTTTACTTCCCACATGAGTATGACTAGGTTTAAAGTTGTTTCATGCCTCAGTTCATCAAGACAATAAAGTTACTTTCTCAGTACTACTATGCTCTGACATTAAGGTAGCACACATCTGAATTTTACACCAAAGTACTTACTGCAAACTAATGGAAACACCTTAGGTTAACTTCCCACATGATTATGAGTAGTTTGAAAGTTAATTCATGGCTGTACACATCAACACAAAAAAGTTGTTATCTCAGTGCATGCAATGCTGAGACAATACAAATAGTATACATTTCAATTTTACACCAAAGTACTTACTGCAAACCTAATGGAAACAACTTAGATTTACTTCCCACATGATTCTGAGATGTCTGAAATTTGTTTCATACCTGTGCACATCAAGATAAAAAAGTTGTTTTCCAGTGCATGCAATGCTTTTACAATACAAATGGTATACATTTCAATTTTACACCAAAGCACTTACTGCAAACCTAATGGAAACACCTTATGCTAACTTCCCACATGATTATGAGTAGTTTGAAAGTTGTTTCGTGGCTGTACACATCAACAGAAAAAAGTTGTTATCTCAGTGCATGCAATGCTTAGACAATACAAATAGTATACATTTCAATTTTACACCAAAGCACTTACTGCAAACCTAATGGAAACACCATAGGTTAACTTCCCACATGATTCTGAGATGTCTGAAAGTTGTTTCATACCTGTGCACATAAAGACAAAAAAGTTGATTTCACAGTGAATAGAATGCTTTGACATAAAAGTAGTATACATTTCAATTGTACTCAAAAGTCCTGTCTGCAACCCTAATGCAAACACATTTGGTGAACTTCCCACATGAGTATGACTAGGTTTAAAGTTGTTTCATGCCTCAGTTCATCAAGACAATAAAGTTACTTTCTCAGTACTACTATGCTCTGACATTAAGGTAGTACACATCTGAATTTTACACCAAAGTACTTACTGCAAACTAATGCAAACACCTTAGGTTAACTTCCCACATGATTATGAGTAGTTTGAAAGTTTTTTCATGGCTGTACACATCAACACAAAAAAGTTGTTATCTCAGTGCATGCAATGCTGAGACAATACAAATAGTATACATTTCAATTTTACACCAAAGTACTTACTGCAAACCTAATGGAAACAACTTAGATTAACTTCCCACATGATTCTGAGATGTCTGAAATTTGTTTCATACCTGTGCACATCAAGACAAAAAACTTGTTTTCCAGTGCATGCAATGCTTTTACAATACAAATGGTATACATTTCAATTTTACACCAAAGCACTTACTGCAAACCTAATGGAAACACCTTAGGCTAACTTCCCACATGATTATGAGTAGTTTGAAAGTTGTTTCGTGGCTGTACACATCAACAGAAAAAAGTTGTTATCTCAGTGCATGCAATGCTTAGACAATACAAATAGTATACATTTCAATTTTACACCAAAGCACTTACTGCAAACCTAATGGAAACACCTTAGGTTAACTTCCCACATGATTCTGAGATGTCTGAAAGTTGTTTCATACCTGTGCACATAAAGACAAAAAAGTTGATTTCACAGTGAATAGAATGCTTTGACATAAAAGTAGTATACATTTCAATTGTACTCAAAAGTCCTGTCTGCAACCCTAATGCAAACACATTTGGTGAACTTCCCACATGAGTATGACTAGGTTTAAAGTTGTTTCATGCCTCAGTTCATCAAGACAATTAAGTTACTTTCTCAGTACTACTATGCTCTGACATTAAGGTAGTACACATCTGAATTTTACACCAAAGTACTTACTGCAAACTAATGCAAACACCTTAGGTTAACTTCCCACATGATTATGAGTAGTTTGAAAGTTGTTTCATGGCTGTACACATCAACACAAAAAAGTTGTTATCTCAGTGCATGCAATGTTCAGACAATACAAATAGTATACATTTCAATTTTACACCAAAGTACTTACTGCAAACCTAATGGAAACAACTTAGATTAACTTCCCACATGATTCTGAGATGTCTGAAAGTTGTTTCATACCTGTGCACATCAAGACAAAAAAGTTGTTTTCTCAGTGCATGCAATGCTTTTACAATACAAATGGTATACATTTCAATTTTACACCAAAGCACTTACTGCAAACCTAATGGAAACACCTTAGGCTAACTTTCCACATGATTATGAGTAGTTTAAAAGTTGTTTCATGGCTGTACACATCAACACAAAAAAGTTGTTATCTCAGTGCATGCAATGCTTAGACAATACAAATAGTATACATTTCAATTTTACACCAAAGCCCTTACTGCAAACCTAATGGAAACAACTTAGATTAACTTCCCACATGATTCTGAGATATCTGAAAGTTGTTTCATACCTGTGCACATCAAGACAAAAAAGTTGTTTTCTCAGTGCATGCAATGCTTTTACAATACATATAGTATACATTTCAATTTTACACCAAAGCACTTACTGCAAATCTAATGGAAACACCTTAGGTTAACTTTCCACATGATTATGAGCAGTTTGAAAGTTGTTTCATGGCTGTACACATAAACACAAAAAAGTTGTTATCTCAGTGCATGCAATGCTTAGACAATACAAATAGTATACATTTCAATTTTACACAAAAGCACTTACTGCAAACCTAATGGAAACACTTTAGGTTAACTTCCCACATGATTCTGAGATGTCTGAAAGTTGTTTCATACCTGTGCACATAAAGACAAAAAAGTTGATTTCACAGTGAATAGAATGCTTTGACATAAAAGTAGTATACATTTCAATTGTACTCAAAAGTCCTGACTGCAAACCTAATGCAAACACATTTGGTTTACTTCCCACATGAGTATGACTAGGTTTAAAGTTGTTTCATACCTCAGTTCATCAAGACAATAAAGTTACTTTCACAGTACTACTATGCTCTGACATTAAGGTAGCACACATCTGAATTTTACACCAAAGTACTTACTGCAAACTAATGGAAACACCTTAGGTTAACTTCCCACATGATTATGAGTAGTTTGAAAGTTATTTCATGGCTGTACACATCAACACAAAAAAGTTGTTATCTCAGTGCATGCAATGCTGAGACAATACAAATAGTATACATTTCAATTTTACACCAAAGTACTTACTGCAAACCTAATGGAAACAACTTAGATTTACTTCCCACATGATTCTGAGATGTCTGAAATTTGTTTCATACCTGTGCACATCAAGATAAAAAAGTTGTTTTCCAGTGCATGCAATGCTTTTACAATACAAATGGTATACATTTCAATTTTACACCAAAGCACTTACTGCAAACCTAATGGAAACACCTTATGCTAACTTCCCACATGATTATGAGTAGTTTGAAAGTTGTTTCGTGGCTGTACACATCAACAGAAAAAAGTTGTTATCTCAGTGCATGCAATGCTTAGACAATACAAATAGTATACATTTCAATTTTACACCAAAGCACTTACTGCAAACCTAATGGAAACACCATAGGTTAACTTCCCACATGATTCTGAGATGTCTGAAAGTTGTTTCATACCTGTGCACATAAAGACAAAAAAGTTGATTTCACAGTGAATAGAATGCTTTGACATAAAAGTAGTATACATTTCAATTGTACTCAAAAGTCCTGTCTGCAACCCTAATGCAAACACATTTGGTGAACTTCCCACATGAGTATGACTAGGTTTAAAGTTGTTTCATGCCTCAGTTCATCAAGACAATAAAGTTACTTTCTCAGTACTACTATGCTCTGACATTAAGGTAGTACACATCTGAATTTTACACCAAAGTACTTACTGCAAACTAATGCAAACACCTTAGGTTAACTTCCCACATGATTATGAGTAGTTTGAAAGTTGTTTCATGGCTGTACACATCAACACAAAAAAGTTGTTATCTCAGTGCATGCAATGTTCAGACAATACAAATAGTATACATTTCAATTTTACACCAAAGTACTTACTGCAAACCTAATGGAAACAACTTAGATTAACTTCCCACATGATTCTGAGATGTCTGAAAGTTGTTTCATACCTGTGCACATCAAGACAAAAAAGTTGTTTTCTCAGTGCATGCAATGCTTTTACAATACAAATGGTATACATTTCAATTTTACACCAAAGCACTTACTGCAAACCTAATGGAAACACCTTAGGCTAACTTTCCACATGATTATGAGTAGTTTAAAAGTTGTTTCATGGCTGTACACATCAACACAAAAAAGTTGTTATCTCAGTGCATGCAATGCTTAGACAATACAAATATTATACATTTCAATTTTACACAAAAGCACTTACTGCAAACCTAATGGAAACACTTTAGGTTAACTTCCCACATGATTCTGAGATGTCTGAAAGTTGTTTCATACCTGTGCACATAAAGACAAAAAAGTTGATTTCACAGTGAATAGAATGCTTTGACATAAAAGTAGTATACATTTCAATTGTACTCAAAAGTCCTGTCTGCAACCCTAATGCAAACACATTTGGTGAACTTCCCACATGAGTATGACTAGGTTTAAAGTTGTTTCATGCCTCAGTTCATCAAGACAATAAAGTTACTTTCTCAGTACTACTATGCTCTGACATTAAGGTAGTAGACATCTGAATTTTACACCAAAGTACATACTGCAAACTAATGGAAACACCTTAGGTTAACTTCCCACATGATTATGAGTAGTTTGAAAGTTGTTTCATGGCTGTACACATCATCACAAAAAAGTTGTTATCTCAGTGCATGCAATGCTTAGACAATACAAATAGTATACATTTTAATTTTACACCAAAGTACTTACTGCAAACGTAATGGAAACAACTTAGATTAACTTCCCAAATGATTCTGAGATTTCTGAAAGTTGTTTCATACCTGTGCACATTATGACAAAAAAGTTGTTATCTCAGTGCATGCAATGCTTAGACAATACAAATAGTATACATTTCAATTTTACACCAAAGCCCTTACTGCAAACCTAATGGAAACAACTAAGATTAACTTCCCACATGATTCTGAGATATCTGAGAGTTGTTTCATACCTGTGCACATCAAGGCAAAAAAGTTGTTTTCTCAGTGCATGCAATGCTTTTACAATACATAGAGTATACATTTCAATTTTACACCAAAGCACTTACTGCAAACCTAATGGAAACACCTTAGGTTAACTTCCCACATGATTATGAGTAGTTTGAAAGTTGTTTCATGGCTGTAGACATCAAAACAAAAAACTTGTTATCTCAGTGCATGCAATGTTTAGACAATACAAATATTATACATTTCAATTTTACACAAAAGCACTTACTGCAAACCTAATGGAAACACTTTAGGTTAACTTCCCACATGATTCTGAGATGTCTGAAAGTTGTTTCATACCTGTGCACATAAAGACAAAAAAGTTGATTTCACAGTGAATAGAATGCTTTGACATAAAAGTAGTATACATTTCAATTGTACTCAAAAGTCCTGACTGCAAACCTAATGCAAACACATTTGGTATACTTCCCACATGAGTATGACTAGGTTTAAAGTTGTTTCATACCTCAGTTCATCAAGACAATAAAGTTACTTTCACAGTACTACTATGCTCTGACATTAAGGTAGCACACATCTGAATTTTACACCAAAGTACTTACTGCAAACTAATGGAAACACCTTAGGTTAACTTCCCACATGATTATGAGTAGTTTGAAAGTTATTTCATGGCTGTACACATCAACACAAAAAAGTTGTTATCTCAGTGCATGCAATGCTTAGACAATACAAATAGTATACATTTCAATTTTACACCAAAGTACTTACTGCAAACCTAATGGAAACAACTTAGATTAACTTCCCACATGATTCTGAGATGTCTGAAAGTTGTTTCATACCTGTGCACATCAAGACAAAAAAGTTGTTTTCTCAGTGCATGCAATGCTTTTACAACGCAAATGGTATTCATTTCAATTTTACACCAAAGCACTTACTGCAAACCTAATGGAAACACCTTAGGCTAACTTTCCACATGATTATGAATAGTTTAAAAGTTGTTTCATGGCTGTACACATCAACACAAAAAAGTTGTTATCTCAGTGCATGCAATGCTTAGACAATACAAATAGTATATATTTCAATTTTACACCAAAGCCCTTACTGCAAACCTAATGGAAACAACTTAGATTAACTTCCCACATGATTCTGAGATATCTGAAAGTTGTTTCATACCTGTGCACATCAAGACAAAAAAGTTGTTTTCTCAGTGCATGCAATGCTTTTACAATACATATAGTATACATTTCAATTTTACACCAAAGCACTTACTGCAAACCTAATGGAAACACCTTAGGTTAACTTCCCACATGATTCTGAGATGTCTGAAAGTTGTTTCATACCTGTGCACATAAAGACAAAAAAGTTGATTTCACAGTGAATAGAATGCTTTGACATAAAAGTAGTATACATTTCAATTGTACTCAAAAGTCCTGTCTGCAACCCTAATGCAAACACATTTGGTGAACTTCCCACATGAGTATGACTAGGTTTAAAGTTGTTTCATGCCTCAGTTCATCAAGACAATAAAGTTACTTTCTCAGTACTACTATGCTCTGACATTAAGGTAGTAGACATCTGAATTTTACACCAAAGTACATACTGCAAACTAATGGAAACACCTTAGGTTAACTTCCCACATGATTATGAGTAGTTTGAAAGTTGTTTCATGGCTGTACACATCATCACAAAAAAGTTGTTATCTCAGTGCATGCAATGCTTAGACAATACAAATAGTATACATTTTAATTTTACACCAAAGTACTTACTGCAAACGTAATGGAAACAACTTAGATTAACTTCCCAAATGATTCTGAGATTTCTGAAAGTTGTTTCATACCTGTGCACATTATGACAAAAAAGTTGTTATCTCAGTGCATGCAATGCTTAGACAATACAAATAGTATACATTTCAATTTTACACCAAAGCCCTTACTGCAAACCTAATGGAAACAACTAAGATTAACTTCCCACATGATTCTGAGATATCTGAGAGTTGTTTCATACCTGTGCACATCAAGGCAAAAAAGTTGTTTTCTCAGTGCATGCAATGCTTTTACAATACATAGAGTATACATTTCAATTTTACACCAAAGCACTTACTGCAAACCTAATGGAAACACCTTAGGTTAACTTCCCACATGATTATGAGTAGTTTGAAAGTTGTTTCATGGCTGTAGACATCAAAACAAAAAACTTGTTATCTCAGTGCATGCAATGTTTAGACAATACAAATTGTATACATTTCAATTTTACACCAAAGTACTTACTGCAAACCTAATGGAAACACCTTAGGCTAACTTTCCACATGATTATGAGTAGTTTGAAAGTTGTTTCATGGCTGTACACATTAACACAAAAAAGTTGTTATCTCAGTGCATGCAATGCTTAGACAATACAAATAGTATACATTTCAATTTTACACCAAAGCACTTACTGCAAACCTAATGGAAACACCTTAGGTTAACTTCCCACATGATTCTGAGATGTCTGAAAGTTGTTTCATACCTGTGCACATAAAGACAAAAAAGTTGATTTCACAGTGAATAGAATGCTTTGACATAAAAGTAGTATACATTTCAATTGTACTCAAAAGTCCTGTCTGCAACCCTAATGCAAACACATTTGGTGAACTTCCCACATGAGTATGACTAGGTTTAAAGTTGTTTCATGCCTCAGTTCATCAAGACAATAAAGTTACTTTCTCAGTACTACTATGCTCTGACATTAAGGTAGTACACATCTGAATTTTACACCAAAGTACTTACTGCAAACTAATGCAAACACCTTAGGTTAACTTCCCACATGATTATGAGTAGTTTGAAAGTTGTTTCATGGCTGTACACATCAACACAAAAAAGTTGTTATCTCAGTGCATGCAATGTTCAGACAATACAAATAGTATACATTTCAATTTTACACCAAAGTACTTACTGCAAACCTAATGGAAACAACTTAGATTAACTTCCCACATGATTCTGAGATGTCTGAAAGTTGTTTCATACCTGTGCACATCAAGACAAAAAAGTTGTTTTCTCAGTGCATGCAATGCGTTTACAATACAAATGGTATACATTTCAATTTTACACCAAAGCACTTACTGCAAACCTAATGGAAACACCTTAGGCTAACTTTCCACATGATTATGAGTAGTTTAAAAGTTGTTTCATGGCTGTACACATCAACACAAAAAAGTTGTTATCTCAGTGCATGCAATGCTTAGACAATACAAATAGTATACATTTCAATTTTACACCAAAGCCCTTACTGCAAACCTAATGGAAACAACTTAGATTAACTTCCCACATGATTCTGAGATATCTGAAAGTTGTTTCATACCTGTGCACATCAAGACAAAAAAGTTGTTTTCTCAGTGCATGCAATGCTTTTACAATACATATAGTATACATTTCAATTTTACACCAAAGCACTTACTGCAAATCTAATGGAAACACCTTAGGTTAACTTTCCACATGATTATGAGCAGTTTGAAAGTTGTTTCATGGCTGTACACATAAACACAAAAAAGTTGTTATCTCAGTGCATGCAATGCTTAGACAATACAAATAGTATACATTTCAATTTTACACAAAAGCACTTACTGCAAACCTAATGGAAACACTTTAGGTTAACTTCCCACATGATTCTGAGATGTCTGAAAGTTGTTTCATACCTGTGCACATAAAGACAAAAAAGTTGATTTCACAGTGAATAGAATGCTTTGACATAAAAGTAGTATACATTTCAATTGTACTCAAAAGTCCTGTCTGCAACCCTAATGCAAACACATTTGGTGAACTTCCCACATGAGTATGACTAGGTTTAAAGTTGTTTCATGCCTCAGTTCATCAAGACAATAAAGTTACTTTCTCAGTACTACTATGCTCTGACATTAAGGTAGTACACATCTGAATTTTACACCAAAGTACTTACTGCAAACTAATGCAAACACCTTAGGTTAACTTCCCACATGATTATGAGTAGTTTGAAAGTTATTTCATGGCTGTACACATCAACACAAAAAAGTTGTTATCTCAGTGCATGCAATGCTTAGACAATACAAATAGTATACATTTCAATTTTACACCAAAGTACTTACTGCAAACCTAATGGAAACAACTTAGATTAACTTCCCACATGATTCTGAGATGTCTGAAAGTTGTTTCATACCTGTGCACATCAAGACAAAAAAGTTGTTTTCTCAGTGCATGCAATGCTTTTACAACGCAAATGGTATTCATTTCAATTTTACACCAAAGCACTTACTGCAAACCTAATGGAAACACCTTAGGCTAACTTTCCACATGATTATGAATAGTTTAAAAGTTGTTTCATGGCTGTACACATCAACACAAAAAAGTTGTTATCTCAGTGCATGCAATGCTTAGACAATACAAATAGTATATATTTCAATTTTACACCAAAGCCCTTACTGCAAACCTAATGGAAACAACTTAGATTAACTTCCCACATGATTCTGAGATATCTGAAAGTTGTTTCATACCTGTGCACATCAAGACAAAAAAGTTGTTTTCTCAGTGCATGCAATGCTTTTACAATACATATAGTATACATTTCAATTTTACACCAAAGCACTTACTGCAAACCTAAAGGAAACACCTTAGGTTAACTTTCCATATGATTATGAGTAGTTTGAAAGTTGTTTCATGGCTGTACACATAAACACAAAAAAGTTGTTATCTCAGTGCATGCAATGCTTAGACAATACAAATAGTATACATTTCAATTTTACACCAAAGCACTTACTGCAAACCTAATGGAAACACTTTAGGTTAACTTCCCACATGATTCTGAGATGTCTGAAAGTTGTTTCATACCTGTGCACATAAAGACAAAAAAGTTGATTTCACAGTGAATAGAATGCTTTGACATAAAAGTAGTATACATTTCAAATGTACTCAAAAGTCCTGACTGCAAACCTAATGCAAACACATTTGGTTTAATTCCCACATGAGTATGACTAGGTTTAAAGTTGTTTCATACCTCAGTTCATCAAGACAAAAAAGTTACTTTCTCAGTACTACTATGCTCTGACATTAAGGTAGTAGACATCTGAATTTTACACCAAAGTACATACTGCAAACTAATGGAAACACCTTAGGTTAACTTCCCACATGATTATGAGTAGTTTGAAAGTTGTTTCATGGCTGTACACATCATCACAAAAAAGTTGTTATCTCAGTGCATGCAATGCTTAGACAATACAAATAGTATACATTTTAATTTTACACCAAAGTACTTACTGCAAACGTAATGGAAACAACTTAGATTAACTTCCCAAATGATTCTGAGATTTCTGAAAGTTGTTTCATACCTGTGCACATTATGACAAAAAAGTTGTTATCTCAGTGCATGCAATGCTTAGACAATACAAATAGTATACATTTCAATTTTACACCAAAGCCCTTACTGCAAACCTAATGGAAACAACTAAGATTAACTTCCCACATGATTCTGAGATATCTGAGAGTTGTTTCATACCTGTGCACATCAAGGCAAAAAAGTTGTTTTCTCAGTGCATGCAATGCTTTTACAATACATAGAGTATACATTTCAATTTTACACCAAAGCACTTACTGCAAACCTAATGGAAACACCTTAGGTTAACTTCCCACATGATTATGAGTAGTTTGAAAGTTGTTTCATGGCTGTAGACATCAAAACAAAAAACTTGTTATCTCAGTGCATGCAATGTTTAGACAATACAAATTGTATACATTTCAATTTTACACCAAAGTACTTACTGCAAACCTAATGGAAACACCTTAGGCTAACTTTCCACATGATTATGAGTAGTTTGAAAGTTGTTTCATGGCTGTACACATTAACACAAAAAAGTTGTTATCTCAGTGCATGCAATGCTTAGACAATACAAATAGTATACATTTCAATTTTACACCAAAGCCCTTACTGCAAACCTAATGGAAACAACTTAGATTAACTTCCCACATGATTCTGAGATATCTGAAAGTTGTTTCATACCTGTGCACATCAAGACAAAAAAGTTGTTTTCTCAGTGCATGCAATGCTTTTACAATACATATAGTATACATTTCAATTTTACACCAAAGCACTTACTGCAAATCTAATGGAAACACCTTAGGTTAACTTTCCACATGATTATGAGCAGTTTGAAAGTTGTTTCATGGCTGTACACATAAACACAAAAAAGTTGTTATCTCAGTGCATGCAATGCTTAGACAATACAAATAGTATACATTTCAATTTTACACAAAAGCACTTACTGCAAACCTAATGGAAACACTTTAGGTTAACTTCCCACATGATTCTGAGATGTCTGAAAGTTGTTTCATACCTGTGCACATAAAGACAAAAAAGTTGATTTCACAGTGAATAGAATGCTTTGACATAAAAGTAGTATACATTTCAATTGTACTCAAAAGTCCTGTCTGCAACCCTAATGCAAACACATTTGGTGAACTTCCCACATGAGTATGACTAGGTTTAAAGTTGTTTCATGCCTCAGTTCATCAAGACAATAAAGTTACTTTCTCAGTACTACTATGCTCTGACATTAAGGTAGTACACATCTGAATTTTACACCAAAGTACTTACTGCAAACTAATGCAAACACCTTAGGTTAACTTCCCACATGATTATGAGTAGTTTGAAAGTTGTTTCATGGCTGTACACATCAACACAAAAAAGTTGTTATCTCAGTGCATGCAATGTTCAGACAATACAAATAGTATACATTTCAATTTTACACCAAAGTACTTACTGCAAACCTAATGGAAACAACTTAGATTAACTTCCCACATGATTCTGAGATGTCTGAAAGTTGTTTCATACCTGTGCACATCAAGACAAAAAAGTTGTTTTCTCAGTGCATGCAATGCGTTTACAATACAAATGGTATACATTTCAATTTTACACCAAAGCACTTACTGCAAACCTAATGGAAACACCTTAGGCTAACTTTCCACATGATTATGAGTAGTTTAAAAGTTGTTTCATGGCTGTACACATCAACACAAAAAAGTTGTTATCTCAGTGCATGCAATGCTTAGACAATACAAATAGTATACATTTCAATTTTACACCAAAGCCCTTACTGCAAACCTAATGGAAACAACTTAGATTAACTTCCCACATGATTCTGAGATATCTGAAAGTTGTTTCATACCTGTGCACATCAAGACAAAAAAGTTGTTTTCTCAGTGCATGCAATGCTTTTACAATACATATAGTATACATTTCAATTTTACACCAAAGCACTTACTGCAAATCTAATGCAAACACCTTAGGTTAACTTTCCACATGATTATGAGCAGTTTGAAAGTTGTTTCATGGCTGTACACATAAACACAAAAAAGTTGTTATCTCAGTGCATGCAATGCTTAGACAATACAAATAGTATACATTTCAATTTTACACAAAAGCACTTACTGCAAACCTAATGGAAACACTTTAGGTTAACTTCCCACATGATTCTGAGATGTCTGAAAGTTGTTTCATACCTGTGCACATAAAGACAAAAAAGTTGATTTCACAGTGAATAGAATGCTTTGACATAAAAGTAGTATACATTTCAATTGTACTCAAAGGTCCTGTCTGCAACCCTAATGCAAACACATTTGGTGAACTTCCCACATGAGTATGACTAGGTTTAAAGTTGTTTCATGCCTCAGTTCATCAAGACAATAAAGTTACTTTCTCAGTACTACTATGCTCTGACATTAAGGTAGTACACATCTGAATTTTACACCAAAGTACTTACTGCAAACTAATGCAAACACCTTAGGTTAACTTCCCACATGATTATGAGTAGTTTGAAAGTTGTTTCATGGCTGTACACATCAACACAAAAAAGTTGTTATCTCAGTGCATGCAATGTTCAGACAATACAAATAGTATACATTTCAATTTTACACCAAAGTACTTACTGCAAACCTAATGGAAACAACTTAGATTAACTTCCCACATGATTCTGAGATGTCTGAAAGTTGTTTCATACCTGTGCACATCAAGACAAAAAAGTTGTTTTCTCAGTGCATGCAATGCTTTTACAATACAAATGGTATACATTTCAATTTTACACCAAAGCACTTACTGCAAACCTAATGGAAACACCTTAGGCTAACTTTCCACATGATTATGAGTAGTTTAAAAGTTGTTTCATGGCTGTACACATCAACACAAAAAAGTTGTTATCTCAGTGCATGCAATGCTTAGACAATACAAATAGTATACATTTCAATTTTACACCAAAGCCCTTACTGCAAACCTAATGGAAACAACTTAGATTAACTTCCCACATGATTCTGAGATATCTGAAAGTTGTTTCATACCTGTGCACATCAAGACAAAAAAGTTGTTTTCTCAGTGCATGCAATGCTTTTACAATACATATAGTATACATT
Organism: Mobula birostris; assembly: GCF_030028105.1. Classification (NCBI taxonomy): domain Eukaryota; kingdom Metazoa; phylum Chordata; class Chondrichthyes; order Myliobatiformes; family Myliobatidae; genus Mobula; species Mobula birostris. Next base: position 192,267 of record NW_027278381.1, on the reverse strand, counting down.
TCAATTTTACACCAAAGCACTTACTGCAAATCTAATGGAAACACCTTAGGTTAACTTTCCACATGATTATGAGCAGTTTGAAAGTTGTTTCATGGCTGTACACATAAACACAAAAAAGTTGTTATCTCAGTGCATGCAATGCTTAGACAATACAAATAGTATACATTTCAATTTTACACAAAAGCACTTACTGCAAACCTAATGGAAACACTTTAGGTTAACTTCCCACATGATTCTGAGATGTCTGAAAGTTGTTTCATACCTGTGCACATCAAGACAAAAAAGTTGTTTTCTCAGTGCATGCAATGCTTTTACAACGCAAATGGTATTCATTTCAATTTTACACCAAAGCACTTACTGCAAACCTAATGGAAACACCTTAGGCTAACTTTCCACATGATTATGAATAGTTTAAAAGTTGTTTCATGGCTGTACACATCAACACAAAAAAGTTGTTATCTCAGTGCATGCAATGCTTAGACAATACAAATAGTATATATTTCAATTTTACACCAAAGCCCTTACTGCAAACCTAATGGAAACAACTTAGATTAACTTCCCACATGATTCTGAGATATCTGAAAGTTGTTTCATACCTGTGCACATCAAGACAAAAAAGTTGTTTTCTCAGTGCATGCAATGCTTTTACAATACATATAGTATACATTTCAATTTTACACCAAAGCACTTACTGCAAACCTAATGGAAACACCTTAGGTTAACTTCCCACATGATTCTGAGATGTCTGAAAGTTGTTTCATACCTGTGCACATAAAGACAAAAAAGTTGATTTCACAGTGAATAGAATGCTTTGACATAAAAGTAGTATACATTTCAATTGTACTCAAAAGTCCTGTCTGCAACCCTAATGCAAACACATTTGGTGAACTTCCCACATGAGTATGACTAGGTTTAAAGTTGTTTCATGCCTCAGTTCATCAAGACAATAAAGTTACTTTCTCAGTACTACTATGCTCTGACATTAAGGTAGTAGACATCTGAATTTTACACCAAAGTACATACTGCAAACTAATGGAAACACCTTAGGTTAACTTCCCACATGATTATGAGTAGTTTGAAAGTTGTTTCATGGCTGTACACATCATCACAAAAAAGTTGTTATCTCAGTGCATGCAATGCTTAGACAATACAAATAGTATACATTTTAATTTTACACCAAAGTACTTACTGCAAACGTAATGGAAACAACTTAGATTAACTTCCCAAATGATTCTGAGATTTCTGAAAGTTGTTTCATACCTGTGCACATTATGACAAAAAAGTTGTTATCTCAGTGCATGCAATGCTTAGACAATACAAATAGTATACATTTCAATTTTACACCAAAGCCCTTACTGCAAACCTAATGGAAACAACTAAGATTAACTTCCCACATGATTCTGAGATATCTGAGAGTTGTTTCATACCTGTGCACATCAAGGCAAAAAAGTTGTTTTCTCAGTGCATGCAATGCTTTTACAATACATAGAGTATACATTTCAATTTTACACCAAAGCACTTACTGCAAACCTAATGGAAACACCTTAGGTTAACTTCCCACATGATTATGAGTAGTTTGAAAGTTGTTTCATGGCTGTAGACATCAAAACAAAAAACTTGTTATCTCAGTGCATGCAATGTTTAGACAATACAAATTGTATACATTTCAATTTTACACCAAAGTACTTACTGCAAACCTAATGGAAACACCTTAGGCTAACTTTCCACATGATTATGAGTAGTTTGAAAGTTGTTTCATGGCTGTACACATTAACACAAAAAAGTTGTTATCTCAGTGCATGCAATGCTTAGACAATACAAATAGTATACATTTCAATTTTACACCAAAGCACTTACTGCAAACCTAATGGAAACACCTTAGGTTAACTTCCCACATGATTCTGAGATGTCTGAAAGTTGTTTCATACCTGTGCACATAAAGACAAAAAAGTTGATTTCACAGTGAATAGAATGCTTTGACATAAAAGTAGTATACATTTCAATTGTACTCAAAAGTCCTGTCTGCAACCCTAATGCAAACACATTTGGTGAACTTCCCACATGAGTATGACTAGGTTTAAAGTTGTTTCATGCCTCAGTTCATCAAGACAATAAAGTTACTTTCTCAGTACTACTATGCTCTGACATTAAGGTAGTACACATCTGAATTTTACACCAAAGTACTTACTGCAAACTAATGCAAACACCTTAGGTTAACTTCCCACATGATTATGAGTAGTTTGAAAGTTGTTTCATGGCTGTACACATCAACACAAAAAAGTTGTTATCTCAGTGCATGCAATGTTCAGACAATACAAATAGTATACATTTCAATTTTACACCAAAGTACTTACTGCAAACCTAATGGAAACAACTTAGATTAACTTCCCACATGATTCTGAGATGTCTGAAAGTTGTTTCATACCTGTGCACATCAAGACAAAAAAGTTGTTTTCTCAGTGCATGCAATGCGTTTACAATACAAATGGTATACATTTCAATTTTACACCAAAGCACTTACTGCAAACCTAATGGAAACACCTTAGGCTAACTTTCCACATGATTATGAGTAGTTTAAAAGTTGTTTCATGGCTGTACACATCAACACAAAAAAGTTGTTATCTCAGTGCATGCAATGCTTAGACAATACAAATAGTATACATTTCAATTTTACACCAAAGCCCTTACTGCAAACCTAATGGAAACAACTTAGATTAACTTCCCACATGATTCTGAGATATCTGAAAGTTGTTTCATACCTGTGCACATCAAGACAAAAAAGTTGTTTTCTCAGTGCATGCAATGCTTTTACAATACATATAGTATACATTTCAATTTTACACCAAAGCACTTACTGCAAATCTAATGGAAACACCTTAGGTTAACTTTCCACATGATTATGAGCAGTTTGAAAGTTGTTTCATGGCTGTACACATAAACACAAAAAAGTTGTTATCTCAGTGCATGCAATGCTTAGACAATACAAATAGTATACATTTCAATTTTACACAAAAGCACTTACTGCAAACCTAATGGAAACACTTTAGGTTAACTTCCCACATGATTCTGAGATGTCTGAAAGTTGTTTCATACCTGTGCACATAAAGACAAAAAAGTTGATTTCACAGTGAATAGAATGCTTTGACATAAAAGTAGTATACATTTCAATTGTACTCAAAAGTCCTGTCTGCAACCCTAATGCAAACACATTTGGTGAACTTCCCACATGAGTATGACTAGGTTTAAAGTTGTTTCATGCCTCAGTTCATCAAGACAATAAAGTTACTTTCTCAGTACTACTATGCTCTGACATTAAGGTAGTACACATCTGAATTTTACACCAAAGTACTTACTGCAAACTAATGCAAACACCGAGGTTAACTTCCCACATGATTATGAGTAGTTTGAAAGTTATTTCATGGCTGTACACATCAACACAAAAAAGTTGTTATCTCAGTGCATGCAATGCTTAGACAATACAAATAGTATACATTTCAATTTTACACCAAAGTACTTACTGCAAACCTAATGGAAACAACTTAGATTAACTTCCCACATGATTCTGAGATGTCTGAAAGTTGTTTCATACCTGTGCACATCAAGACAAAAAAGTTGTTTTCTCAGTGCATGCAATGCTTTTACAACGCAAATGGTATTCATTTCAATTTTACACCAAAGCACTTACTGCAAACCTAATGGAAACACCTTAGGCTAACTTTCCACATGATTATGAATAGTTTAAAAGTTGTTTCATGGCTGTACACATCAACACAAAAAAGTTGTTATCTCAGTGCATGCAATGCTTAGACAATACAAATAGTATATATTTCAATTTTACACCAAAGCCCTTACTGCAAACCTAATGGAAACAACTTAGATTAACTTCCCACATGATTCTGAGATATCTGAAAGTTGTTTCATACCTGTGCACATCAAGACAAAAAAGTTGTTTTCTCAGTGCATGCAATGCTTTTACAATACATATAGTATACATTTCAATTTTACACCAAAGCACTTACTGCAAACCTAAAGGAAACACCTTAGGTTAACTTTCCATATGATTATGAGTAGTTTGAAAGTTGTTTCATGGCTGTACACATAAACACAAAAAAGTTGTTATCTCAGTGCATGCAATGCTTAGACAATACAAATAGTATACATTTCAATTTTACACCAAAGCACTTACTGCAAACCTAATGGAAACACTTTAGGTTAACTTCCCACATGATTCTGAGATGTCTGAAAGTTGTTTCATACCTGTGCACATAAAGACAAAAAAGTTGATTTCACAGTGAATAGAATGCTTTGACATAAAAGTAGTATACATTTCAAATGTACTCAAAAGTCCTGACTGCAAACCTAATGCAAACACATTTGGTTTAATTCCCACATGAGTATGACTAGGTTTAAAGTTGTTTCATACCTCAGTTCATCAAGACAAAAAAGTTACTTTCTCAGTACTACTATGCTCTGACATTAAGGTAGTAGACATCTGAATTTTACACCAAAGTACATACTGCAAACTAATGGAAACACCTTAGGTTAACTTCCCACATGATTATGAGTAGTTTGAAAGTTGTTTCATGGCTGTACACATCATCACAAAAAAGTTGTTATCTCAGTGCATGCAATGCTTAGACAATACAAATAGTATACATTTTAATTTTACACCAAAGTACTTACTGCAAACGTAATGGAAACAACTTAGATTAACTTCCCAAATGATTCTGAGATTTCTGAAAGTTGTTTCATACCTGTGCACATTATGACAAAAAAGTTGTTATCTCAGTGCATGCAATGCTTAGACAATACAAATAGTATACATTTCAATTTTACACCAAAGCCCTTACTGCAAACCTAATGGAAACAACTAAGATTAACTTCCCACATGATTCTGAGATATCTGAGAGTTGTTTCATACCTGTGCACATCAAGGCAAAAAAGTTGTTTTCTCAGTGCATGCAATGCTTTTACAATACATAGAGTATACATTTCAATTTTACACCAAAGCACTTACTGCAAACCTAATGGAAACACCTTAGGTTAACTTCCCACATGATTATGAGTAGTTTGAAAGTTGTTTCATGGCTGTAGACATCAAAACAAAAAACTTGTTATCTCAGTGCATGCAATGTTTAGACAATACAAATTGTATACATTTCAATTTTACACCAAAGTACTTACTGCAAACCTAATGGAAACACCTTAGGCTAACTTTCCACATGATTATGAGTAGTTTGAAAGTTGTTTCATGGCTGTACACATTAACACAAAAAAGTTGTTATCTCAGTGCATGCAATGCTTAGACAATACAAATAGTATACATTTCAATTTTACACCAAAGCCCTTACTGCAAACCTAATGGAAACAACTTAGATTAACTTCCCACATGATTCTGAGATATCTGAAAGTTGTTTCATACCTGTGCACATCAAGACAAAAAAGTTGTTTTCTCAGTGCATGCAATGCTTTTACAATACATATAGTATACATTTCAATTTTACACCAAAGCACTTACTGCAAATCTAATGGAAACACCTTAGGTTAACTTTCCACATGATTATGAGCAGTTTGAAAGTTGTTTCATGGCTGTACACATAAACACAAAAAAGTTGTTATCTCAGTGCATGCAATGCTTAGACAATACAAATAGTATACATTTCAATTTTACACAAAAGCACTTACTGCAAACCTAATGGAAACACTTTAGGTTAACTTCCCACATGATTCTGAGATGTCTGAAAGTTGTTTCATACCTGTGCACATAAAGACAAAAAAGTTGATTTCACAGTGAATAGAATGCTTTGACATAAAAGTAGTATACATTTCAATTGTACTCAAAAGTCCTGTCTGCAACCCTAATGCAAACACATTTGGTGAACTTCCCACATGAGTATGACTAGGTTTAAAGTTGTTTCATGCCTCAGTTCATCAAGACAATAAAGTTACTTTCTCAGTACTACTATGCTCTGACATTAAGGTAGTACACATCTGAATTTTACACCAAAGTACTTACTGCAAACTAATGCAAACACCTTAGGTTAACTTCCCACATGATTATGAGTAGTTTGAAAGTTGTTTCATGGCTGTACACATCAACACAAAAAAGTTGTTATCTCAGTGCATGCAATGTTCAGACAATACAAATAGTATACATTTCAATTTTACACCAAAGTACTTACTGCAAACCTAATGGAAACAACTTAGATTAACTTCCCACATGATTCTGAGATGTCTGAAAGTTGTTTCATACCTGTGCACATCAAGACAAAAAAGTTGTTTTCTCAGTGCATGCAATGCGTTTACAATACAAATGGTATACATTTCAATTTTACACCAAAGCACTTACTGCAAACCTAATGGAAACACCTTAGGCTAACTTTCCACATGATTATGAGTAGTTTAAAAGTTGTTTCATGGCTGTACACATCAACACAAAAAAGTTGTTATCTCAGTGCATGCAATGCTTAGACAATACAAATAGTATACATTTCAATTTTACACCAAAGCCCTTACTGCAAACCTAATGGAAACAACTTAGATTAACTTCCCACATGATTCTGAGATATCTGAAAGTTGTTTCATACCTGTGCACATCAAGACAAAAAAGTTGTTTTCTCAGTGCATGCAATGCTTTTACAATACATATAGTATACATTTCAATTTTACACCAAAGCACTTACTGCAAATCTAATGCAAACACCTTAGGTTAACTTTCCACATGATTATGAGCAGTTTGAAAGTTGTTTCATGGCTGTACACATAAACACAAAAAAGTTGTTATCTCAGTGCATGCAATGCTTAGACAATACAAATAGTATACATTTCAATTTTACACAAAAGCACTTACTGCAAACCTAATGGAAACACTTTAGGTTAACTTCCCACATGATTCTGAGATGTCTGAAAGTTGTTTCATACCTGTGCACATAAAGACAAAAAAGTTGATTTCACAGTGAATAGAATGCTTTGACATAAAAGTAGTATACATTTCAATTGTACTCAAAAGTCCTGTCTGCAACCCTAATGCAAACACATTTGGTGAACTTCCCACATGAGTATGACTAGGTTTAAAGTTGTTTCATGCCTCAGTTCATCAAGACAATAAAGTTACTTTCTCAGTACTACTATGCTCTGACATTAAGGTAGTACACATCTGAATTTTACACCAAAGTACTTACTGCAAACTAATGCAAACACCTTAGGTTAACTTCCCACATGATTATGAGTAGTTTGAAAGTTGTTTCATGGCTGTACACATCAACACAAAAAAGTTGTTATCTCAGTGCATGCAATGTTCAGACAATACAAATAGTATACATTTCAATTTTACACCAAAGTACTTACTGCAAACCTAATGGAAACAACTTAGATTAACTTCCCACATGATTCTGAGATGTCTGAAAGTTGTTTCATACCTGTGCACATCAAGACAAAAAAGTTGTTTTCTCAGTGCATGCAATGCTTTTACAATACAAATGGTATACATTTCAATTTTACACCAAAGCACTTACTGCAAACCTAATGGAAACACCTTAGGCTAACTTTCCACATGATTATGAGTAGTTTAAAAGTTGTTTCATGGCTGTACACATCAACACAAAAAAGTTGTTATCTCAGTGCATGCAATGCTTAGACAATACAAATAGTATACATTTCAATTTTACACCAAAGCCCTTACTGCAAACCTAATGGAAACAACTTAGATTAACTTCCCACATGATTCTGAGATATCTGAAAGTTGTTTCATACCTGTGCACATCAAGACAAAAAAGTTGTTTTCTCAGTGCATGCAATGCTTTTACAATACATATAGTATACATTTCAATTTTACACCAAAGCACTTACTGCAAATCTAATGGAAACACCTTAGGTTAACTTTCCACATGATTATGAGCAGTTTGAAAGTTGTTTCATGGCTGTACACATAAACACAAAAAAGTTGTTATCTCAGTGCATGCAATGCTTAGACAATACAAATAGTATACATTTCAATTTTACACAAAAGCACTTACTGCAAACCTAATGGAAACACTTTAGGTTAACTTCCCACATGATTCTGAGATGTCTGAAAGTTGTTTCATACCTGTGCACATCAAGACAAAAAAGTTGTTTTCTCAGTGCATGCAATGCTTTTACAACGCAAATGGTATTCATTTCAATTTTACACCAAAGCACTTACTGCAAACCTAATGGAAACACCTTAGGCTAACTTTCCACATGATTATGAATAGTTTAAAAGTTGTTTCATGGCTGTACACATCAACACAAAAAAGTTGTTATCTCAGTGCATGCAATGCTTACATTAAGGTAGCACACATCTGAATTTTACACCAAAGTACTTACTGCAAACTAATGGAAACACCTTAGGTTAACTTCCCACATGATTATGAGTAGTTTGAAAGTTGTTTCATGGCTGTACACATCATCACAAAAAAGTTGTTATCTCAGTGCATGCAATGCTTAGACAATACAAATAGTATACATTTCAATTTTACACCAAAGTACTTACTGCAAACGTAATGGAAACAACTTAGATTAACTTCCCAAATGATTCTGAGATTTCTGAAAGTTGTTTCATACCTGTGCACATTATGACAAAAAAGTTGTTATCTCAGTGCATGCAATGCTTAGACAATTCAAGTAGTATACATTTCAATTTTACACCAAAGCCCTTACTGCAAACCTAATGGAAACAACTAAGATTAACTTCCCACATGATTCTGAGATATCTGAGAGTTGTTTCATACCTGTGCACATCAAGGCAAAAAAGTTGTTTTCTCAGTGCATGCAATGCTTTTACAATACATAGAGTATACATTTCAATTTTACACCAAAGCACTTACTGCAAACCTAATGGAAACACCTTAGGTTAACTTCCCACATGATTATGAGTAGTTTGAAAGTTGTTTCATGGCTGTAGACATCAAAACAAAAAACTTGTTATCTCAGTGCATGCAATGTTTAGACAATACAAATTGTATACATTTCAATTTTACACCAAAGTACTTACTGCAAACCTAATGGAAACACCTTAGGCTAACTTTCCACATGATTATGAGTAGTTTGAAAGTTGTTTCATGGCTGTACACATTAACACAAAAAAGTTGTTATCTCAGTGCATACAATGATTAGACAATACAAATAGTATACATTTCAATTTTACACGAAAGCACTTACTGCAAACCTAATGGAAACACTTTAGGTTAACTTCCCACATGATTCTGAGATGACTGAAAGTTGTTTCATACCTGTGCACATAAAGGCAAAAAAGTTGATTTCACAGTGAATAGAATGCTTTGACTTAAAAGTAGTATACATTTCAATTGTACTCAAAAGTCCTGTCTGCAAACCTAATGGAAACACATTTGGTTAACTTCCCACATGAGTATGACTAGGTTTAAAGTTGTTTCATGCCTCAGTTCATCAATACAATAAAGTTACTTTCTCAGTACTACTATGCTCTGACATTAAGGTAGTACACATCTGAATTTTACACCAAAGTACTTACTGCAAACAAATGGAAACACCTTCAGTTAACTTCCCACATGATTATGAGTAGTTAGAAAGTTGTTTCATGGCTGTACACATCAACACCAAAAAGTTGTTATCTCAGTGCATGCAATCCTTAGACAATACAAATAGTATACATTTCAATTTTACACCAAAGTACTTACTGCAAACCTAATGGAAACAACTTAGATTAACTTCCCACATGATTCTGAGATATCTGAAATTGTTTCATACCTGTGCACATCAAGACAAAAAAGTTGTTTTCTCAGTGCATGCATTGCTTATACAATACAAATAGTATACATTTCACTTTCACACCAAAGCACTTACTGCAAACCTAATGGAAACACCTTAGGTTAACTTTCCACATGATTATGAGTAGTTCGAAAGTTGTTTCATGGCTGTACACATCAACAGAAAAAATTTGTTATCTCAGTGCATGCAATGCTTAGACAATACAAATAGTATACATTTCAATTTTACACCAAAGTACTTACTGCAAACCTAATGCAAACACCTTTGGTTAACTTCCCACATGAGTATGACTAGGTTTAAAGTTGTTTCATGCCTCAGTTCATCAAGACAAAAAAGTTACTTTCTCAGTGCTACTATGCTCTGACATTAAGGTAGCATACATCTCAATTTTACACCAAAGTGCTTACTGCAAACTAATGGAAACACCTTAGGTTAACTTCCCACATGATTATGAGTGGTTTGAAAGTTGTTTCATGGCTGTAAACATCAACACAAAAAAGTTGTTATCTCAGTGCATGCAATGATTAGACAATACAAATAGTATACATTTCAATTTTGCACCAAAGTACTTACTGCAAACCTAATGGAAACAACATAGATTAACTTCCCACATGATTCTGAGATGTCTGAAAGTTGTTTCATACCTGTGCACATCAAGACAAAAAAGTTGTTTTCTCAGTGCATGCAATGCTTTTACAACACAAATGGTATTCATTTCAATTTTACACCAAAGCACTTACTGCAAACCTAATGGAAACACCTTAGGCTAACTTTCCACATGATTATGAGTAGTTTAAAAGTTGTTTCATGGCTGTACACATCAACACAAAAAAGTTGTTATCTCAGTGCATGCAATGCTTAGACAATACGAATAGTATACATTTCAATTTTACACCAAAGCCCTTACTGCAAACCTAATGGAAACAACTTAGATTAACTTCCCACATGATTCTGAGATATCTGAAAGTTGTTTCATACCTGTGCACATCAAGACAAAAAAGTTGTTTTCTCAGTGCATGCAATGCTTTTACAATACATATAGTATACATTTCAATTTTACACCAAAGCACTTACTGCAAATCTAATGGAAACACCTTAGGTTAACTTTCCACATGATTATGAGCAGTTTGAAAGTTGTTTCATGGCTGTACACATAAACACAAAAAAGTTGTTATCTCAGTGCATGCAATGCTTAGACAATACAAATAGTATACATCTCAATTTTACACAAAAGCACTTACTGCAAACCTAATGGAAACACTTTAGGTTAACTTCCCACATGATTCTGAGATGTCTGAAAGTTGTTTCATACCTGTGCACATAAAGACAAAAAAGTTGATTTCACAGTGAATAGAATGCTTTGACATAAAAGTAGTATACATTTCAATTGTACTCAAAAGTCCTGACTGCAAACCTAATGCAAACACATTTGGTTTACTTCCCACATGAGTATGACTAGGTTTAAAGTTGTTTCATACCTCAGTTCATCAAGACAATAAAGTTACTTTCACAGTACTACTATGCTCTGACATTAAGGTAGCACACATCTGAATTTTACACCAAAGTACTTACTGCAAACTAATGGAAACACCTTAGGTTAACTTCCCACATGATTATGAGTAGTTTGAAAGTTATTTCATGGCTGTACACATCAACACAAAAAAGTTGTTATCTCAGTGCATGCAATGCTGAGACAATACAAATAGTATACATTTCAATTTTACACCAAAGTACTTACTGCAAACCTAATGGAAACAACTTAGATTTACTTCCCACATGATTCTGAGATGTCTGAAATTTGTTTCATACCTGTGCACATCAAGATAAAAAAGTTGTTTTCCAGTGCATGCAATGCTTTTACAATACAAATGGTATACATTTCAATTTTACACCAAAGCACTTACTGCAAACCTAATGGAAACACCTTATGCTAACTTCCCACATGATTATGAGTAGTTTGAAAGTTGTTTCGTGGCTGTACACATCAACAGAAAAAAGTTGTTATCTCAGTGCATGCAATGCTTAGACAATACAAATAGTATACATTTCAATTTTACACCAAAGCACTTACTGCAAACCTAATGGAAACACCATAGGTTAACTTCCCACATGATTCTGAGATGTCTGAAAGTTGTTTCATACCTGTGCACATAAAGACAAAAAAGTTGATTTCACAGTGAATAGAATGCTTTGACATAAAAGTAGTATACATTTCAATTGTACTCAAAAGTCCTGTCTGCAACCCTAATGCAAACACATTTGGTGAACTTCCCACATGAGTATGACTAGGTTTAAAGTTGTTTCATGCCTCAGTTCATCAAGACAATAAAGTTACTTTCTCAGTACTACTATGCTCTGACATTAAGGTAGTACACATCTGAATTTTACACCAAAGTACTTACTGCAAACTAATGCAAACACCTTAGGTTAACTTCCCACATGATTATGAGTAGTTTGAAAGTTTTTTCATGGCTGTACACATCAACACAAAAAAGTTGTTATCTCAGTGCATGCAATGCTGAGACAATACAAATAGTATACATTTCAATTTTACACCAAAGTACTTACTGCAAACCTAATGGAAACAACTTAGATTAACTTCCCACATGATTCTGAGATGTCTGAAATTTGTTTCATACCTGTGCACATCAAGACAAAAAACTTGTTTTCCAGTGCATGCAATGCTTTTACAATACAAATGGTATACATTTCAATTTTACACCAAAGCACTTACTGCAAACCTAATGGAAACACCTTAGGCTAACTTCCCACATGATTATGAGTAGTTTGAAAGTTGTTTCGTGGCTGTACACATCAACAGAAAAAAGTTGTTATCTCAGTGCATGCAATGCTTAGACAATACAAATAGTATACATTTCAATTTTACACCAAAGCACTTACTGCAAACCTAATGGAAACACCTTAGGTTAACTTCCCACATGATTCTGAGATGTCTGAAAGTTGTTTCATACCTGTGCACATAAAGACAAAAAAGTTGATTTCACAGTGAATAGAATGCTTTGACATAAAAGTAGTATACATTTCAATTGTACTCAAAAGTCCTGTCTGCAACCCTAATGCAAACACATTTGGTGAACTTCCCACATGAGTATGACTAGGTTTAAAGTTGTTTCATGCCTCAGTTCATCAAGACAATAAAGTTCCTTTCTCAGTACTACTATGCTCTGACATTAAGGTAGTACACATCTGAATTTTACACCAAAGTACTTACTGCAAACTAATGCAAACACCTTAGGTTAACTTCCCACATGATTATGAGTAGTTTGAAAGTTGTTTCATGGCTGTACACATCAACACAAAAAAGTTGTTATCTCAGTGCATGCAATGTTCAGACAATACAAATAGTATACATTTCAATTTTACACCAAAGTACTTACTGCAAACCTAATGGAAACAACTTAGATTAACTTCCCACATGATTCTGAGATGTCTGAAAGTTGTTTCATACCTGTGCACATCAAGACAAAAAAGTTGTTTTCTCAGTGCATGCAATGCTTTTACAATACAAATGGTATACATTTCAATTTTACACCAAAGCACTTACTGCAAACCTAATGGAAACACCTTAGGCTAACTTTCCACATGATTATGAGTAGTTTAAAAGTTGTTTCATGGCTGTACACATCAACACAAAAAAGTTGTTATCTCAGTGCATGCAATGCTTAGACAATACAAATAGTATACATTTCAATTTTACACCAAAGCCCTTACTGCAAACCTAATGGAAACAACTTAGATTAACTTCCCACATGATTCTGAGATATCTGAAAGTTGTTTCATACCTGTGCACATCAAGACAAAAAAGTTGTTTTCTCAGTGCATGCAATGCTTTTACAATACATATAGTATACATTTCAATTTTACACCAAAGCACTTACTGCAAATCTAATGGAAACACCTTAGGTTAACTTTCCACATGATTATGAGCAGTTTGAAAGTTGTTTCATGGCTGTACACATAAACACAAAAAAGTTGTTATCTCAGTGCATGCAATGCTTAGACAATACAAATAGTATACATTTCAATTTTACACAAAAGCACTTACTGCAAACCTAATGGAAACACTTTAGGTTAACTTCCCACATGATTCTGAGATGTCTGAAAGTTGTTTCATACCTGTGCACATAAAGACAAAAAAGTTGATTTCACAGTGAATAGAATGCTTTGACATAAAAGTAGTATACATTTCAATTGTACTCAAAAGTCCTGACTGCAAACCTAATGCAAACACATTTGGTTTACTTCCCACATGAGTATGACTAGGTTTAAAGTTGTTTCATACCTCAGTTCATCAAGACAATAAAGTTACTTTCACAGTACTACTATGCTCTGACATTAAGGTAGCACACATCTGAATTTTACACCAAAGTACTTACTGCAAACTAATGGAAACACCTTAGGTTAACTTCCCACATGATTATGAGTAGTTTGAAAGTTATTTCATGGCTGTACACATCAACACAAAAAAGTTGTTATCTCAGTGCATGCAATGCTGAGACAATACAAATAGTATACATTTCAATTTTACACCAAAGTACTTACTGCAAACCTAATGGAAACAACTTAGATTTACTTCCCACATGATTCTGAGATGTCTGAAATTTGTTTCATACCTGTGCACATCAAGATAAAAAAGTTGTTTTCCAGTGCATGCAATGCTTTTACAATACAAATGGTATACATTTCAATTTTACACCAAAGCACTTACTGCAAACCTAATGGAAACACCTTATGCTAACTTCCCACATGATTATGAGTAGTTTGAAAGTTGTTTCGTGGCTGTACACATCAACAGAAAAAAGTTGTTATCTCAGTGCATGCAATGCTTAGACAATACAAATAGTATATATTTCAATTTTACACCAAAGCCCTTACTGCAAACCTAATGGAAACAACTTAGATTAACTTCCCACATGATTCTGAGATATCTGAAAGTTGTTTCATACCTGTGCACATCAAGACAAAAAAGTTGTTTTCTCAGTGCATGCAATGCTTTTACAATACATATAGTATACATTTCAATTTTACACCAAAGCACTTACTGCAAACCTAATGGAAACACCTTAGGTTAACTTCCCACATGATTCTGAGATGTCTGAAAGTTGTTTCATACCTGTGCACATAAAGACAAAAAAGTTGATTTCACAGTGAATAGAATGCTTTGACATAAAAGTAGTATACATTTCAATTGTACTCAAAAGTCCTGTCTGCAACCCTAATGCAAACACATTTGGTGAACTTCCCACATGAGTATGACTAGGTTTAAAGTTGTTTCATGCCTCAGTTCATCAAGACAATAAAGTTACTTTCTCAGTACTACTATGCTCTGACATTAAGGTAGTACACATCTGAATTTTACACCAAAGTACTTACTGCAAACTAATGCAAACACCTTAGGTTAACTTCCCACATGATTATGAGTAGTTTGAAAGTTGTTTCATGGCTGTACACATCAACACAAAAAAGTTGTTATCTCAGTGCATGCAATGTTCAGACAATACAAATAGTATACATTTCAATTTTACACCAAAGTACTTACTGCAAACCTAATGGAAACAACTTAGATTAACTTCCCACATGATTCTGAGATGTCTGAAAGTTGTTTCATACCTGTGCACATCAAGACAAAAAAGTTGTTTTCTCAGTGCATGCAATGCTTTTACAATACAAATGGTATACATTTCAATTTTACACCAAAGCACTTACTGCAAACCTAATGGAAACACCTTAGGCTAACTTTCCACATGATTATGAGTAGTTTAAAAGTTGTTTCATGGCTGTACACATCAACACAAAAAAGTTGTTATCTCAGTGCATGCAATGCTTAGACAATACAAATAGTATACATTTCAATTTTACACCAAAGCCCTTACTGCAAACCTAATGGAAACAACTTAGATTAACTTCCCACATGATTCTGAGATATCTGAAAGTTGTTTCATACCTGTGCACATCAAGACATAAAAGTTGTTTTCTCAGTGCATGCAATGCTTTTACAATACATATAGTATACATTTCAATTTTACACCAAAGCACTTACTGCAAATCTAATGGAAACACCTTATGCTAACTTCCCACATGATTATGAGTAGTTTGAAAGTTGTTTCGTGGCTGTACACATCAACAGAAAAAAGTTGTTATCTCAGTGCATGCAATGCTTAGACAATACAAATAGTATACATTTCAATTTTACACCAAAGCACTTACTGCAAACCTAATGGAAACACCTTAGGTTAACTTCCCACATGATTCTGAGATGTCTGAAAGTTGTTTCATACCTGTGCACATAAAGACAAAAAAGTTGATTTCACAGTGAATAGAATGCTTTGACATAAAAGTAGTATACATTTCAATTGTACTCAAAAGTCCTGTCTGCAACCCTAATGCAAACACATTTGGTGAACTTCCCACATGAGTATGACTAGGTTTAAAGTTGTTTCATGCCTCAGTTCATCAAGACAATTAAGTTACTTTCTCAGTACTACTATGCTCTGACATTAAGGTAGTACACATCTGAATTTTACACCAAAGTACTTACTGCAAACTAATGCAAACACCTTAGGTTAACTTCCCACATGATTATGAGTAGTTTGAAAGTTGTTTCATGGCTGTACACATCAACACAAAAAAGTTGTTATCTCAGTGCATGCAATGTTCAGACAATACAAATAGTATACATTTCAATTTTACACCAAAGTACTTACTGCAAACCTAATGGAAACAACTTAGATTAACTTCCCACATGATTCTGAGATGTCTGAAAGTTGTTTCATACCTGTGCACATCAAGACAAAAAAGTTGTTTTCTCAGTGCATGCAATGCTTTTACAATACAAATGGTATACATTTCAATTTTACACCAAAGCACTTACTGCAAACCTAATGGAAACACCTTAGGCTAACTTTCCACATGATTATGAGTAGTTTAAAAGTTGTTTCATGGCTGTACACATAAACACAAAAAAGTTGTTATCTCAGTGCATGCAATGCTTAGACAATACAAATAGTATACATTTCAATTTTACACAAAAGCACTTACTGCAAACCTAATGGAAACACTTTAGGTTAACTTCCCACATGATTCTGAGATGTCTGAAAGTTGTTTCATACCTGTGCACATAAAGACAAAAAAGTTGATTTCACAGTGAATAGAATGCTTTGACATAAAAGTAGTATACATTTCAATTGTACTCAAAAGTCCTGTCTGCAACCCTAATGCAAACACATTTGGTGAACTTCCCACATGAGTATGACTAGGTTTAAAGTTGTTTCATGCCTCAGTTCATCAAGACAATAAAGTTACTTTCTCAGTACTACTATGCTCTGACACATCTGAATTTTACACCAAAGTACTTACTGCAAACTAATGCAAACACCTTAGGTTAACTTCCCACATGATTATGAGTAGTTTGAAAGTTGTTTCATGGCTGTACACATCAACACAAAAAAGTTGTTATCTCAGTGCATGCAATGCTTAGACAATACAAATAGTATACATTTCAATTTTACACCAAAGCCCTTACTGCAAACCTAATGGAAACAACTTAGATTAACTTCCCACATGATTCTGAGATATCTGAAAGTTGTTTCATACCTGTGCACATCAAGACAAAAAAGTTGTTTTCTCAGTGCATGCAATGCTTTTACAATACATATAGTATACATTTCAATTTTACACCAAAGCACTTACTGCAAATCTAATGGAAACACCTTAGGTTAACTTTCCACATGATTATGAGCAGTTTGAAAGTTGTTTCATGGCTGTACACATAAACACAAAAAAGTTGTTATCTCAGTGCATGCAATGCTTAGACAATACAAATAGTATACATTTCAATTTTACACAAAAGCACTTACTGCAAACCTAATGGAAACACTTTAGGTTAACTTCCCACATGATTCTGAGATGTCTGAAAGTTGTTTCATACCTGTGCACATAAAGACAAAAAAGTTGATTTCACAGTGAATAGAATGCTTTGACATAAAAGTAGTATACATTTCAATTGTACTCAAAAGTCCTGACTGCAAACCTAATGCAAACACATTTGGTTTACTTCCCACATGAGTATGACTAGGTTTAAAGTTGTTTCATACCTCAGTTCATCAAGACAATAAAGTTACTTTCACAGTACTACTATGCTCTGACATTAAGGTAGCACACATCTGAATTTTACACCAAAGTACTTACTGCAAACTAATGGAAACACCTTAGGTTAACTTCCCACATGATTATGAGTAGTTTGAAAGTTATTTCATGGCTGTACACATCAACACAAAAAAGTTGTTATCTCAGTGCATGCAATGCTTAGACAATACAAATAGTATACATTTCAATTTTACACCAAAGTACTTACTGCAAACCTAATGGAAACAACTTAGATTAACTTCCCACATGATTCTGAGATGTCTGAAAGTTGTTTCATACCTGTGCACATCAAGACAAAAAAGTTGTTTTCTCAGTGCATGCAATGCTTTTACAACGCAAATGGTATTCATTTCAATTTTACACCAAAGCACTTACTGCAAACCTAATGGAAACACCTTAGGCTAACTTTCCACATGATTATGAATAGTTTAAAAGTTGTTTCATGGCTGTACACATCAACACAAAAAAGTTGTTATCTCAGTGCATGCAATGCTTAGACAATACAAATAGTATATATTTCAATTTTACACCAAAGCCCTTACTGCAAACCTAATGGAAACAACTTAGATTAACTTCCCACATGATTCTGAGATATCTGAAAGTTGTTTCATACCTGTGCACATCAAGACAAAAAAGTTGTTTTCTCAGTGCATGCAATGCTTTTACAATACATATAGTATACATTTCAATTTTACACCAAAGCACTTACTGCAAACCTAAAGGAAACACCTTAGGTTAACTTTCCATATGATTATGAGTAGTTTGAAAGTTGTTTCATGGCTGTACACATAAACACAAAAAAGTTGTTATCTCAGTGCATGCAATGCTTAGACAATACAAATAGTATACATTTCAATTTTACACCAAAGCACTTACTGCAAACCTAATGGAAACACTTTAGGTTAACTTCCCACATGATTCTGAGATGTCTGAAAGTTGTTTCATACCTGTGCACATAAAGACAAAAAAGTTGATTTCACAGTGAATAGAATGCTTTGACATAAAAGTAGTATACATTTCAAATGTACTCAAAAGTCCTGACTGCAAACCTAATGCAAACACATTTGGTTTAATTCCCACATGAGTATGACTAGGTTTAAAGTTGTTTCATACCTCAGTTCATCAAGACAAAAAAGTTACTTTCTCAGTACTACTATGCTCTGACATTAAGGTAGTAGACATCTGAATTTTACACCAAAGTACATACTGCAAACTAATGGAAACACCTTAGGCTAACTTCCCACATGATTATGAGTAGTTTGAAAGTTGTTTCATGGCTGTACACATCATCACAAAAAAGTTGTTATCTCAGTGCATGCAATGCTTAGACAATACAAATAGTATACATTTTAATTTTACACCAAAGTACTTACTGCAAACGTAATGGAAACAACTTAGATTAACTTCCCAAATGATTCTGAGATTTCTGAAAGTTGTTTCATACCTGTGCACATTATGACAAAAAAGTTGTTATCTCAGTGCATGCAATGCTTAGACAATACAAATAGTATACATTTCAATTTTACACCAAAGCCCTTACTGCAAACCTAATGGAAACAACTAAGATTAACTTCCCACATGATTCTGAGATATCTGAGAGTTGTTTCATACCTGTGCACATCAAGGCAAAAAAGTTGTTTTCTCAGTGCATGCAATGCTTTTACAATACATAGAGTATACATTTCAATTTTACACCAAAGCACTTACTGCAAACCTAATGGAAACACCTTAGGTTAACTTCCCACATGATTATGAGTAGTTTGAAAGTTGTTTCATGGCTGTAGACATCAAAACAAAAAACTTGTTATCTCAGTGCATGCAATGTTTAGACAATACAAATTGTATACATTTCAATTTTACACCAAAGTACTTACTGCAAACCTAATGGAAACACCTTAGGCTAACTTTCCACATGATTATGAGTAGTTTGAAAGTTGTTTCATGGCTGTACACATTAACACAAAAAAGTTGTTATCTCAGTGCATGCAATGCTTAGACAATACAAATAGTATACATTTTAATTTTACACCAAAGTACTTACTGCAAACGTAATGGAAACAACTTAGATTAACTTCCCAAATGATTCTGAGATTTCTGAAAGTTGTTTCATACCTGTGCACATTATGACAAAAAAGTTGTTATCTCAGTGCATGCAATGCTTAGACAATACAAATAGTATACATTTCAATTTTACACCAAAGCCCTTACTGCAAACCTAATGGAAACAACTAAGATTAACTTCCCACATGATTCTGAGATATCTGAGAGTTGTTTCATACCTGTGCACATCAAGGCAAAAAAGTTGTTTTCTCAGTGCATGCAATGCTTTTACAATACATAGAGTATACATTTCAATTTTACACCAAAGCACTTACTGCAAACCTAATGGAAACACCTTAGGTTAACTTCCCACATGATTATGAGTAGTTTGAAAGTTGTTTCATGGCTGTAGACATCAAAACAAAAAACTTGTTATCTCAGTGCATGCAATGTTTAGACAATACAAATTGTATACATTTCAATTTTACACCAAAGTACTTACTGCAAACCTAATGGAAACACCTTAGGCTAACTTTCCACATGATTATGAGTAGTTTGAAAGTTGTTTCATGGCTGTACACATTAACACAAAAAAGTTGTTATCTCAGTGCATGCAATGCTTAGACAATACAAATAGTATACATTTCAATTTTACACCAAAGCACTTACTGCAAACCTAATGGAAACACCTTAGGTTAACTTCCCACATGATTCTGAGATGTCTGAAAGTTGTTTCATACCTGTGCACATAAAGACAAAAAAGTTGATTTCACAGTGAATAGAATGCTTTGACATAAAAGTAGTATACATTTCAATTGTACTCAAAAGTCCTGTCTGCAACCCTAATGCAAACACATTTGGTGAACTTCCCACATGAGTATGACTAGGTTTAAAGTTGTTTCATGCCTCAGTTCATCAAGACAATAAAGTTACTTTCTCAGTACTACTATGCTCTGACATTAAGGTAGTACACATCTGAATTTTACACCAAAGTACTTACTGCAAACTAATGCAAACACCTTAGGTTAACTTCCCACATGATTATGAGTAGTTTGAAAGTTGTTTCATGGCTGTACACATCAACACAAAAAAGTTGTTATCTCAGTGCATGCAATGTTCAGACAATACAAATAGTATACATTTCAATTTTACACCAAAGTACTTACTGCAAACCTAATGGAAACAACTTAGATTAACTTCCCACATGATTCTGAGATATCTGAAATTGTTTCATACCTGTGCACATCAAGACAAAAAAGTTGTTTTCTCAGTGCATGCATTGCTTATACAATACAAATAGTATACATTTCACTTTCACACCAAAGCACTTACTGCAAACCTAATGGAAACACCTTAGGTTAACTTTCCACATGATTATGAGTAGTTCGAAAGTTGTTTCATGGCTGTACACATCAACAGAAAAAATTTGTTATCTCAGTGCATGCAATGCTTAGACAATACAAATAGTATACATTTCAATTTTACACCAAAGTACTTACTGCAAACCTAATGCAAACACCTTTGGTTAACTTCCCACATGAGTATGACTAGGTTTAAAGTTGTTTCATGCCTCAGTTCATCAAGACAAAAAAGTTACTTTCTCAGTGCTACTATGCTCTGACATTAAGGTAGCATACATCTCAATTTTACACCAAAGTGCTTACTGCAAACTAATGGAAACACCTTAGGTTAACTTCCCACATGATTATGAGTGGTTTGAAAGTTGTTTCATGGCTGTAAACATCAACACAAAAAAGTTGTTATCTCAGTGCATGCAATGATTAGACAATACAAATAGTATACATTTCAATTTTGCACCAAAGTACTTACTGCAAACCTAATGGAAACAACATAGATTAACTTCCCACATGATTCTGAGATGTCTGAAAGTTGTTTCATACCTGTGCACATCAAGACAAAAAAGTTGTTTTCTCAGTGCATGCAATGCTTTTACAACACAAATGGTATTCATTTCAATTTTACACCAAAGCACTTACTGCAAACCTAATGGAAACACCTTAGGCTAACTTTCCACATGATTATGAGTAGTTTAAAAGTTGTTTCATGGCTGTACACATCAACACAAAAAAGTTGTTATCTCAGTGCATGCAATGCTTAGACAATACGAATAGTATACATTTCAATTTTACACCAAAGCCCTTACTGCAAACCTAATGGAAACAACTTAGATTAACTTCCCACATGATTCTGAGATATCTGAAAGTTGTTTCATACCTGTGCACATCAAGACAAAAAAGTTGTTTTCTCAGTGCATGCAATGCTTTTACAATACATATAGTATACATTTCAATTTTACACCAAAGCACTTACTGCAAATCTAATGGAAACACCTTAGGTTAACTTTCCACATGATTATGAGCAGTTTGAAAGTTGTTTCATGGCTGTACACATAAACACAAAAAAGTTGTTATCTCAGTGCATGCAATGCTTAGACAATACAAATAGTATACATCTCAATTTTACACAAAAGCACTTACTGCAAACCTAATGGAAACACTTTAGGTTAACTTCCCACATGATTCTGAGATGTCTGAAAGTTGTTTCATACCTGTGCACATAAAGACAAAAAAGTTGATTTCACAGTGAATAGAATGCTTTGACATAAAAGTAGTATACATTTCAATTGTACTCAAAAGTCCTGACTGCAAACCTAATGCAAACACATTTGGTTTACTTCCCACATGAGTATGACTAGGTTTAAAGTTGTTTCATGCCTCAGTTCATCAAGACAATAAAGTTACTTTCTCAGTACTACTATGCTCTGACATTAAGGTAGCACACATCTGAATTTTACACCAAAGTACTTACTGCAAACTAATGGAAACACCTTAGGTTAACTTCCCACATGATTATGAGTAGTTTGAAAGTTAATTCATGGCTGTACACATCAACACAAAAAAGTTGTTATCTCAGTGCATGCAATGCTGAGACAATACAAATAGTATACATTTCAATTTTACACCAAAGTACTTACTGCAAACCTAATGGAAACAACTTAGATTTACTTCCCACATGATTCTGAGATGTCTGAAATTTGTTTCATACCTGTGCACATCAAGATAAAAAAGTTGTTTTCCAGTGCATGCAATGCTTTTACAATACAAATGGTATACATTTCAATTTTACACCAAAGCACTTACTGCAAACCTAATGGAAACACCTTATGCTAACTTCCCACATGATTATGAGTAGTTTGAAAGTTGTTTCGTGGCTGTACACATCAACAGAAAAAAGTTGTTATCTCAGTGCATGCAATGCTTAGACAATACAAATAGTATACATTTCAATTTTACACCAAAGCACTTACTGCAAACCTAATGGAAACACCATAGGTTAACTTCCCACATGATTCTGAGATGTCTGAAAGTTGTTTCATACCTGTGCACATAAAGACAAAAAAGTTGATTTCACAGTGAATAGAATGCTTTGACATAAAAGTAGTATACATTTCAATTGTACTCAAAAGTCCTGTCTGCAACCCTAATGCAAACACATTTGGTGAACTTCCCACATGAGTATGACTAGGTTTAAAGTTGTTTCATGCCTCAGTTCATCAAGACAATAAAGTTACTTTCTCAGTACTACTATGCTCTGACATTAAGGTAGTACACATCTGAATTTTACACCAAAGTACTTACTGCAAACTAATGCAAACACCTTAGGTTAACTTCCCACATGATTATGAGTAGTTTGAAAGTTTTTTCATGGCTGTACACATCAACACAAAAAAGTTGTTATCTCAGTGCATGCAATGCTGAGACAATACAAATAGTATACATTTCAATTTTACACCAAAGTACTTACTGCAAACCTAATGGAAACAACTTAGATTAACTTCCCACATGATTCTGAGATGTCTGAAATTTGTTTCATACCTGTGCACATCAAGACAAAAAACTTGTTTTCCAGTGCATGCAATGCTTTTACAATACAAATGGTATACATTTCAATTTTACACCAAAGCACTTACTGCAAACCTAATGGAAACACCTTAGGCTAACTTCCCACATGATTATGAGTAGTTTGAAAGTTGTTTCGTGGCTGTACACATCAACAGAAAAAAGTTGTTATCTCAGTGCATGCAATGCTTAGACAATACAAATAGTATACATTTCAATTTTACACCAAAGCACTTACTGCAAACCTAATGGAAACACCTTAGGTTAACTTCCCACATGATTCTGAGATGTCTGAAAGTTGTTTCATACCTGTGCACATAAAGACAAAAAAGTTGATTTCACAGTGAATAGAATGCTTTGACATAAAAGTAGTATACATTTCAATTGTACTCAAAAGTCCTGTCTGCAACCCTAATGCAAACACATTTGGTGAACTTCCCACATGAGTATGACTAGGTTTAAAGTTGTTTCATGCCTCAGTTCATCAAGACAATTAAGTTACTTTCTCAGTACTACTATGCTCTGACATTAAGGTAGTACACATCTGAATTTTACACCAAAGTACTTACTGCAAACTAATGCAAACACCTTAGGTTAACTTCCCACATGATTATGAGTAGTTTGAAAGTTGTTTCATGGCTGTACACATCAACACAAAAAAGTTGTTATCTCAGTGCATGCAATGTTCAGACAATACAAATAGTATACATTTCAATTTTACACCAAAGTACTTACTGCAAACCTAATGGAAACAACTTAGATTAACTTCCCACATGATTCTGAGATGTCTGAAAGTTGTTTCATACCTGTGCACATCAAGACAAAAAAGTTGTTTTCTCAGTGCATGCAATGCTTTTACAATACAAATGGTATACATTTCAATTTTACACCAAAGCACTTACTGCAAACCTAATGGAAACACCTTAGGCTAACTTTCCACATGATTATGAGTAGTTTAAAAGTTGTTTCATGGCTGTACACATCAACACAAAAAAGTTGTTATCTCAGTGCATGCAATGCTTAGACAATACAAATAGTATACATTTCAATTTTACACCAAAGCCCTTACTGCAAACCTAATGGAAACAACTTAGATTAACTTCCCACATGATTCTGAGATATCTGAAAGTTGTTTCATACCTGTGCACATCAAGACAAAAAAGTTGTTTTCTCAGTGCATGCAATGCTTTTACAATACATATAGTATACATTTCAATTTTACACCAAAGCACTTACTGCAAATCTAATGGAAACACCTTAGGTTAACTTTCCACATGATTATGAGCAGTTTGAAAGTTGTTTCATGGCTGTACACATAAACACAAAAAAGTTGTTATCTCAGTGCATGCAATGCTTAGACAATACAAATAGTATACATTTCAATTTTACACAAAAGCACTTACTGCAAACCTAATGGAAACACTTTAGGTTAACTTCCCACATGATTCTGAGATGTCTGAAAGTTGTTTCATACCTGTGCACATAAAGACAAAAAAGTTGATTTCACAGTGAATAGAATGCTTTGACATAAAAGTAGTATACATTTCAATTGTACTCAAAAGTCCTGACTGCAAACCTAATGCAAACACATTTGGTTTACTTCCCACATGAGTATGACTAGGTTTAAAGTTGTTTCATACCTCAGTTCATCAAGACAATAAAGTTACTTTCACAGTACTACTATGCTCTGACATTAAGGTAGCACACATCTGAATTTTACACCAAAGTACTTACTGCAAACTAATGGAAACACCTTAGGTTAACTTCCCACATGATTATGAGTAGTTTGAAAGTTATTTCATGGCTGTACACATCAACACAAAAAAGTTGTTATCTCAGTGCATGCAATGCTGAGACAATACAAATAGTATACATTTCAATTTTACACCAAAGTACTTACTGCAAACCTAATGGAAACAACTTAGATTTACTTCCCACATGATTCTGAGATGTCTGAAATTTGTTTCATACCTGTGCACATCAAGATAAAAAAGTTGTTTTCCAGTGCATGCAATGCTTTTACAATACAAATGGTATACATTTCAATTTTACACCAAAGCACTTACTGCAAACCTAATGGAAACACCTTATGCTAACTTCCCACATGATTATGAGTAGTTTGAAAGTTGTTTCGTGGCTGTACACATCAACAGAAAAAAGTTGTTATCTCAGTGCATGCAATGCTTAGACAATACAAATAGTATACATTTCAATTTTACACCAAAGCACTTACTGCAAACCTAATGGAAACACCATAGGTTAACTTCCCACATGATTCTGAGATGTCTGAAAGTTGTTTCATACCTGTGCACATAAAGACAAAAAAGTTGATTTCACAGTGAATAGAATGCTTTGACATAAAAGTAGTATACATTTCAATTGTACTCAAAAGTCCTGTCTGCAACCCTAATGCAAACACATTTGGTGAACTTCCCACATGAGTATGACTAGGTTTAAAGTTGTTTCATGCCTCAGTTCATCAAGACAATAAAGTTACTTTCTCAGTACTACTATGCTCTGACATTAAGGTAGTACACATCTGAATTTTACACCAAAGTACTTACTGCAAACTAATGCAAACACCTTAGGTTAACTTCCCACATGATTATGAGTAGTTTGAAAGTTGTTTCATGGCTGTACACATCAACACAAAAAAGTTGTTATCTCAGTGCATGCAATGTTCAGACAATACAAATAGTATACATTTCAATTTTACACCAAAGTACTTACTGCAAACCTAATGGAAACAACTTAGATTAACTTCCCACATGATTCTGAGATGTCTGAAAGTTGTTTCATACCTGTGCACATCAAGACAAAAAAGTTGTTTTCTCAGTGCATGCAATGCTTTTACAATACAAATGGTATACATTTCAATTTTACACCAAAGCACTTACTGCAAACCTAATGGAAACACCTTAGGCTAACTTTCCACATGATTATGAGTAGTTTAAAAGTTGTTTCATGGCTGTACACATCAACACAAAAAAGTTGTTATCTCAGTGCATGCAATGCTTAGACAATACAAATATTATACATTTCAATTTTACACAAAAGCACTTACTGCAAACCTAATGGAAACACTTTAGGTTAACTTCCCACATGATTCTGAGATGTCTGAAAGTTGTTTCATACCTGTGCACATAAAGACAAAAAAGTTGATTTCACAGTGAATAGAATGCTTTGACATAAAAGTAGTATACATTTCAATTGTACTCAAAAGTCCTGTCTGCAACCCTAATGCAAACACATTTGGTGAACTTCCCACATGAGTATGACTAGGTTTAAAGTTGTTTCATGCCTCAGTTCATCAAGACAATAAAGTTACTTTCTCAGTACTACTATGCTCTGACATTAAGGTAGTAGACATCTGAATTTTACACCAAAGTACATACTGCAAACTAATGGAAACACCTTAGGTTAACTTCCCACATGATTATGAGTAGTTTGAAAGTTGTTTCATGGCTGTACACATCATCACAAAAAAGTTGTTATCTCAGTGCATGCAATGCTTAGACAATACAAATAGTATACATTTTAATTTTACACCAAAGTACTTACTGCAAACGTAATGGAAACAACTTAGATTAACTTCCCAAATGATTCTGAGATTTCTGAAAGTTGTTTCATACCTGTGCACATTATGACAAAAAAGTTGTTATCTCAGTGCATGCAATGCTTAGACAATACAAATAGTATACATTTCAATTTTACACCAAAGCCCTTACTGCAAACCTAATGGAAACAACTAAGATTAACTTCCCACATGATTCTGAGATATCTGAGAGTTGTTTCATACCTGTGCACATCAAGGCAAAAAAGTTGTTTTCTCAGTGCATGCAATGCTTTTACAATACATAGAGTATACATTTCAATTTTACACCAAAGCACTTACTGCAAACCTAATGGAAACACCTTAGGTTAACTTCCCACATGATTATGAGTAGTTTGAAAGTTGTTTCATGGCTGTAGACATCAAAACAAAAAACTTGTTATCTCAGTGCATGCAATGTTTAGACAATACAAATATTATACATTTCAATTTTACACAAAAGCACTTACTGCAAACCTAATGGAAACACTTTAGGTTAACTTCCCACATGATTCTGAGATGTCTGAAAGTTGTTTCATACCTGTGCACATAAAGACAAAAAAGTTGATTTCACAGTGAATAGAATGCTTTGACATAAAAGTAGTATACATTTCAATTGTACTCAAAAGTCCTGACTGCAAACCTAATGCAAACACATTTGGTATACTTCCCACATGAGTATGACTAGGTTTAAAGTTGTTTCATACCTCAGTTCATCAAGACAATAAAGTTACTTTCACAGTACTACTATGCTCTGACATTAAGGTAGCACACATCTGAATTTTACACCAAAGTACTTACTGCAAACTAATGGAAACACCTTAGGTTAACTTCCCACATGATTATGAGTAGTTTGAAAGTTATTTCATGGCTGTACACATCAACACAAAAAAGTTGTTATCTCAGTGCATGCAATGCTTAGACAATACAAATAGTATACATTTCAATTTTACACCAAAGTACTTACTGCAAACCTAATGGAAACAACTTAGATTAACTTCCCACATGATTCTGAGATGTCTGAAAGTTGTTTCATACCTGTGCACATCAAGACAAAAAAGTTGTTTTCTCAGTGCATGCAATGCTTTTACAACGCAAATGGTATTCATTTCAATTTTACACCAAAGCACTTACTGCAAACCTAATGGAAACACCTTAGGCTAACTTTCCACATGATTATGAATAGTTTAAAAGTTGTTTCATGGCTGTACACATCAACACAAAAAAGTTGTTATCTCAGTGCATGCAATGCTTAGACAATACAAATAGTATATATTTCAATTTTACACCAAAGCCCTTACTGCAAACCTAATGGAAACAACTTAGATTAACTTCCCACATGATTCTGAGATATCTGAAAGTTGTTTCATACCTGTGCACATCAAGACAAAAAAGTTGTTTTCTCAGTGCATGCAATGCTTTTACAATACATATAGTATACATTTCAATTTTACACCAAAGCACTTACTGCAAACCTAATGGAAACACCTTAGGTTAACTTCCCACATGATTCTGAGATGTCTGAAAGTTGTTTCATACCTGTGCACATAAAGACAAAAAAGTTGATTTCACAGTGAATAGAATGCTTTGACATAAAAGTAGTATACATTTCAATTGTACTCAAAAGTCCTGTCTGCAACCCTAATGCAAACACATTTGGTGAACTTCCCACATGAGTATGACTAGGTTTAAAGTTGTTTCATGCCTCAGTTCATCAAGACAATAAAGTTACTTTCTCAGTACTACTATGCTCTGACATTAAGGTAGTAGACATCTGAATTTTACACCAAAGTACATACTGCAAACTAATGGAAACACCTTAGGTTAACTTCCCACATGATTATGAGTAGTTTGAAAGTTGTTTCATGGCTGTACACATCATCACAAAAAAGTTGTTATCTCAGTGCATGCAATGCTTAGACAATACAAATAGTATACATTTTAATTTTACACCAAAGTACTTACTGCAAACGTAATGGAAACAACTTAGATTAACTTCCCAAATGATTCTGAGATTTCTGAAAGTTGTTTCATACCTGTGCACATTATGACAAAAAAGTTGTTATCTCAGTGCATGCAATGCTTAGACAATACAAATAGTATACATTTCAATTTTACACCAAAGCCCTTACTGCAAACCTAATGGAAACAACTAAGATTAACTTCCCACATGATTCTGAGATATCTGAGAGTTGTTTCATACCTGTGCACATCAAGGCAAAAAAGTTGTTTTCTCAGTGCATGCAATGCTTTTACAATACATAGAGTATACATTTCAATTTTACACCAAAGCACTTACTGCAAACCTAATGGAAACACCTTAGGTTAACTTCCCACATGATTATGAGTAGTTTGAAAGTTGTTTCATGGCTGTAGACATCAAAACAAAAAACTTGTTATCTCAGTGCATGCAATGTTTAGACAATACAAATTGTATACATTTCAATTTTACACCAAAGTACTTACTGCAAACCTAATGGAAACACCTTAGGCTAACTTTCCACATGATTATGAGTAGTTTGAAAGTTGTTTCATGGCTGTACACATTAACACAAAAAAGTTGTTATCTCAGTGCATGCAATGCTTAGACAATACAAATAGTATACATTTCAATTTTACACCAAAGCACTTACTGCAAACCTAATGGAAACACCTTAGGTTAACTTCCCACATGATTCTGAGATGTCTGAAAGTTGTTTCATACCTGTGCACATAAAGACAAAAAAGTTGATTTCACAGTGAATAGAATGCTTTGACATAAAAGTAGTATACATTTCAATTGTACTCAAAAGTCCTGTCTGCAACCCTAATGCAAACACATTTGGTGAACTTCCCACATGAGTATGACTAGGTTTAAAGTTGTTTCATGCCTCAGTTCATCAAGACAATAAAGTTACTTTCTCAGTACTACTATGCTCTGACATTAAGGTAGTACACATCTGAATTTTACACCAAAGTACTTACTGCAAACTAATGCAAACACCTTAGGTTAACTTCCCACATGATTATGAGTAGTTTGAAAGTTGTTTCATGGCTGTACACATCAACACAAAAAAGTTGTTATCTCAGTGCATGCAATGTTCAGACAATACAAATAGTATACATTTCAATTTTACACCAAAGTACTTACTGCAAACCTAATGGAAACAACTTAGATTAACTTCCCACATGATTCTGAGATGTCTGAAAGTTGTTTCATACCTGTGCACATCAAGACAAAAAAGTTGTTTTCTCAGTGCATGCAATGCGTTTACAATACAAATGGTATACATTTCAATTTTACACCAAAGCACTTACTGCAAACCTAATGGAAACACCTTAGGCTAACTTTCCACATGATTATGAGTAGTTTAAAAGTTGTTTCATGGCTGTACACATCAACACAAAAAAGTTGTTATCTCAGTGCATGCAATGCTTAGACAATACAAATAGTATACATTTCAATTTTACACCAAAGCCCTTACTGCAAACCTAATGGAAACAACTTAGATTAACTTCCCACATGATTCTGAGATATCTGAAAGTTGTTTCATACCTGTGCACATCAAGACAAAAAAGTTGTTTTCTCAGTGCATGCAATGCTTTTACAATACATATAGTATACATTTCAATTTTACACCAAAGCACTTACTGCAAATCTAATGGAAACACCTTAGGTTAACTTTCCACATGATTATGAGCAGTTTGAAAGTTGTTTCATGGCTGTACACATAAACACAAAAAAGTTGTTATCTCAGTGCATGCAATGCTTAGACAATACAAATAGTATACATTTCAATTTTACACAAAAGCACTTACTGCAAACCTAATGGAAACACTTTAGGTTAACTTCCCACATGATTCTGAGATGTCTGAAAGTTGTTTCATACCTGTGCACATAAAGACAAAAAAGTTGATTTCACAGTGAATAGAATGCTTTGACATAAAAGTAGTATACATTTCAATTGTACTCAAAAGTCCTGTCTGCAACCCTAATGCAAACACATTTGGTGAACTTCCCACATGAGTATGACTAGGTTTAAAGTTGTTTCATGCCTCAGTTCATCAAGACAATAAAGTTACTTTCTCAGTACTACTATGCTCTGACATTAAGGTAGTACACATCTGAATTTTACACCAAAGTACTTACTGCAAACTAATGCAAACACCTTAGGTTAACTTCCCACATGATTATGAGTAGTTTGAAAGTTATTTCATGGCTGTACACATCAACACAAAAAAGTTGTTATCTCAGTGCATGCAATGCTTAGACAATACAAATAGTATACATTTCAATTTTACACCAAAGTACTTACTGCAAACCTAATGGAAACAACTTAGATTAACTTCCCACATGATTCTGAGATGTCTGAAAGTTGTTTCATACCTGTGCACATCAAGACAAAAAAGTTGTTTTCTCAGTGCATGCAATGCTTTTACAACGCAAATGGTATTCATTTCAATTTTACACCAAAGCACTTACTGCAAACCTAATGGAAACACCTTAGGCTAACTTTCCACATGATTATGAATAGTTTAAAAGTTGTTTCATGGCTGTACACATCAACACAAAAAAGTTGTTATCTCAGTGCATGCAATGCTTAGACAATACAAATAGTATATATTTCAATTTTACACCAAAGCCCTTACTGCAAACCTAATGGAAACAACTTAGATTAACTTCCCACATGATTCTGAGATATCTGAAAGTTGTTTCATACCTGTGCACATCAAGACAAAAAAGTTGTTTTCTCAGTGCATGCAATGCTTTTACAATACATATAGTATACATTTCAATTTTACACCAAAGCACTTACTGCAAACCTAAAGGAAACACCTTAGGTTAACTTTCCATATGATTATGAGTAGTTTGAAAGTTGTTTCATGGCTGTACACATAAACACAAAAAAGTTGTTATCTCAGTGCATGCAATGCTTAGACAATACAAATAGTATACATTTCAATTTTACACCAAAGCACTTACTGCAAACCTAATGGAAACACTTTAGGTTAACTTCCCACATGATTCTGAGATGTCTGAAAGTTGTTTCATACCTGTGCACATAAAGACAAAAAAGTTGATTTCACAGTGAATAGAATGCTTTGACATAAAAGTAGTATACATTTCAAATGTACTCAAAAGTCCTGACTGCAAACCTAATGCAAACACATTTGGTTTAATTCCCACATGAGTATGACTAGGTTTAAAGTTGTTTCATACCTCAGTTCATCAAGACAAAAAAGTTACTTTCTCAGTACTACTATGCTCTGACATTAAGGTAGTAGACATCTGAATTTTACACCAAAGTACATACTGCAAACTAATGGAAACACCTTAGGTTAACTTCCCACATGATTATGAGTAGTTTGAAAGTTGTTTCATGGCTGTACACATCATCACAAAAAAGTTGTTATCTCAGTGCATGCAATGCTTAGACAATACAAATAGTATACATTTTAATTTTACACCAAAGTACTTACTGCAAACGTAATGGAAACAACTTAGATTAACTTCCCAAATGATTCTGAGATTTCTGAAAGTTGTTTCATACCTGTGCACATTATGACAAAAAAGTTGTTATCTCAGTGCATGCAATGCTTAGACAATACAAATAGTATACATTTCAATTTTACACCAAAGCCCTTACTGCAAACCTAATGGAAACAACTAAGATTAACTTCCCACATGATTCTGAGATATCTGAGAGTTGTTTCATACCTGTGCACATCAAGGCAAAAAAGTTGTTTTCTCAGTGCATGCAATGCTTTTACAATACATAGAGTATACATTTCAATTTTACACCAAAGCACTTACTGCAAACCTAATGGAAACACCTTAGGTTAACTTCCCACATGATTATGAGTAGTTTGAAAGTTGTTTCATGGCTGTAGACATCAAAACAAAAAACTTGTTATCTCAGTGCATGCAATGTTTAGACAATACAAATTGTATACATTTCAATTTTACACCAAAGTACTTACTGCAAACCTAATGGAAACACCTTAGGCTAACTTTCCACATGATTATGAGTAGTTTGAAAGTTGTTTCATGGCTGTACACATTAACACAAAAAAGTTGTTATCTCAGTGCATGCAATGCTTAGACAATACAAATAGTATACATTTCAATTTTACACCAAAGCCCTTACTGCAAACCTAATGGAAACAACTTAGATTAACTTCCCACATGATTCTGAGATATCTGAAAGTTGTTTCATACCTGTGCACATCAAGACAAAAAAGTTGTTTTCTCAGTGCATGCAATGCTTTTACAATACATATAGTATACATTTCAATTTTACACCAAAGCACTTACTGCAAATCTAATGGAAACACCTTAGGTTAACTTTCCACATGATTATGAGCAGTTTGAAAGTTGTTTCATGGCTGTACACATAAACACAAAAAAGTTGTTATCTCAGTGCATGCAATGCTTAGACAATACAAATAGTATACATTTCAATTTTACACAAAAGCACTTACTGCAAACCTAATGGAAACACTTTAGGTTAACTTCCCACATGATTCTGAGATGTCTGAAAGTTGTTTCATACCTGTGCACATAAAGACAAAAAAGTTGATTTCACAGTGAATAGAATGCTTTGACATAAAAGTAGTATACATTTCAATTGTACTCAAAAGTCCTGTCTGCAACCCTAATGCAAACACATTTGGTGAACTTCCCACATGAGTATGACTAGGTTTAAAGTTGTTTCATGCCTCAGTTCATCAAGACAATAAAGTTACTTTCTCAGTACTACTATGCTCTGACATTAAGGTAGTACACATCTGAATTTTACACCAAAGTACTTACTGCAAACTAATGCAAACACCTTAGGTTAACTTCCCACATGATTATGAGTAGTTTGAAAGTTGTTTCATGGCTGTACACATCAACACAAAAAAGTTGTTATCTCAGTGCATGCAATGTTCAGACAATACAAATAGTATACATTTCAATTTTACACCAAAGTACTTACTGCAAACCTAATGGAAACAACTTAGATTAACTTCCCACATGATTCTGAGATGTCTGAAAGTTGTTTCATACCTGTGCACATCAAGACAAAAAAGTTGTTTTCTCAGTGCATGCAATGCGTTTACAATACAAATGGTATACATTTCAATTTTACACCAAAGCACTTACTGCAAACCTAATGGAAACACCTTAGGCTAACTTTCCACATGATTATGAGTAGTTTAAAAGTTGTTTCATGGCTGTACACATCAACACAAAAAAGTTGTTATCTCAGTGCATGCAATGCTTAGACAATACAAATAGTATACATTTCAATTTTACACCAAAGCCCTTACTGCAAACCTAATGGAAACAACTTAGATTAACTTCCCACATGATTCTGAGATATCTGAAAGTTGTTTCATACCTGTGCACATCAAGACAAAAAAGTTGTTTTCTCAGTGCATGCAATGCTTTTACAATACATATAGTATACATTTCAATTTTACACCAAAGCACTTACTGCAAATCTAATGCAAACACCTTAGGTTAACTTTCCACATGATTATGAGCAGTTTGAAAGTTGTTTCATGGCTGTACACATAAACACAAAAAAGTTGTTATCTCAGTGCATGCAATGCTTAGACAATACAAATAGTATACATTTCAATTTTACACAAAAGCACTTACTGCAAACCTAATGGAAACACTTTAGGTTAACTTCCCACATGATTCTGAGATGTCTGAAAGTTGTTTCATACCTGTGCACATAAAGACAAAAAAGTTGATTTCACAGTGAATAGAATGCTTTGACATAAAAGTAGTATACATTTCAATTGTACTCAAAGGTCCTGTCTGCAACCCTAATGCAAACACATTTGGTGAACTTCCCACATGAGTATGACTAGGTTTAAAGTTGTTTCATGCCTCAGTTCATCAAGACAATAAAGTTACTTTCTCAGTACTACTATGCTCTGACATTAAGGTAGTACACATCTGAATTTTACACCAAAGTACTTACTGCAAACTAATGCAAACACCTTAGGTTAACTTCCCACATGATTATGAGTAGTTTGAAAGTTGTTTCATGGCTGTACACATCAACACAAAAAAGTTGTTATCTCAGTGCATGCAATGTTCAGACAATACAAATAGTATACATTTCAATTTTACACCAAAGTACTTACTGCAAACCTAATGGAAACAACTTAGATTAACTTCCCACATGATTCTGAGATGTCTGAAAGTTGTTTCATACCTGTGCACATCAAGACAAAAAAGTTGTTTTCTCAGTGCATGCAATGCTTTTACAATACAAATGGTATACATTTCAATTTTACACCAAAGCACTTACTGCAAACCTAATGGAAACACCTTAGGCTAACTTTCCACATGATTATGAGTAGTTTAAAAGTTGTTTCATGGCTGTACACATCAACACAAAAAAGTTGTTATCTCAGTGCATGCAATGCTTAGACAATACAAATAGTATACATTTCAATTTTACACCAAAGCCCTTACTGCAAACCTAATGGAAACAACTTAGATTAACTTCCCACATGATTCTGAGATATCTGAAAGTTGTTTCATACCTGTGCACATCAAGACAAAAAAGTTGTTTTCTCAGTGCATGCAATGCTTTTACAATACATATAGTATACATTTCAATTTTACACCAAAGCACTTACTGCAAATCTAATGGAAACACCTTAGGTTAACTTTCCACATGATTATGAGCAGTTTGAAAGTTGTTTCATGGCTGTACACATAAACACAAAAAAGTTGTTATCTCAGTGCATGCAATGCTTAGACAATACAAATAGTATACATTTCAATTTTACACAAAAGCACTTACTGCAAACCTAATGGAAACACTTTAGGTTAACTTCCCACATGATTCTGAGATGTCTGAAAGTTGTTTCATACCTGTGCACATCAAGACAAAAAAGTTGTTTTCTCAGTGCATGCAATGCTTTTACAACGCAAATGGTATTCATTTCAATTTTACACCAAAGCACTTACTGCAAACCTAATGGAAACACCTTAGGCTAACTTTCCACATGATTATGAATAGTTTAAAAGTTGTTTCATGGCTGTACACATCAACACAAAAAAGTTGTTATCTCAGTGCATGCAATGCTTAGACAATACAAATAGTATATATTTCAATTTTACACCAAAGCCCTTACTGCAAACCTAATGGAAACAACTTAGATTAACTTCCCACATGATTCTGAGATATCTGAAAGTTGTTTCATACCTGTGCACATCAAGACAAAAAAGTTGTTTTCTCAGTGCATGCAATGCTTTTACAATACATATAGTATACATTTCAATTTTACACCAAAGCACTTACTGCAAACCTAATGGAAACACCTTAGGTTAACTTCCCACATGATTCTGAGATGTCTGAAAGTTGTTTCATACCTGTGCACATAAAGACAAAAAAGTTGATTTCACAGTGAATAGAATGCTTTGACATAAAAGTAGTATACATTTCAATTGTACTCAAAAGTCCTGTCTGCAACCCTAATGCAAACACATTTGGTGAACTTCCCACATGAGTATGACTAGGTTTAAAGTTGTTTCATGCCTCAGTTCATCAAGACAATAAAGTTACTTTCTCAGTACTACTATGCTCTGACATTAAGGTAGTAGACATCTGAATTTTACACCAAAGTACATACTGCAAACTAATGGAAACACCTTAGGTTAACTTCCCACATGATTATGAGTAGTTTGAAAGTTGTTTCATGGCTGTACACATCATCACAAAAAAGTTGTTATCTCAGTGCATGCAATGCTTAGACAATACAAATAGTATACATTTTAATTTTACACCAAAGTACTTACTGCAAACGTAATGGAAACAACTTAGATTAACTTCCCAAATGATTCTGAGATTTCTGAAAGTTGTTTCATACCTGTGCACATTATGACAAAAAAGTTGTTATCTCAGTGCATGCAATGCTTAGACAATACAAATAGTATACATTTCAATTTTACACCAAAGCCCTTACTGCAAACCTAATGGAAACAACTAAGATTAACTTCCCACATGATTCTGAGATATCTGAGAGTTGTTTCATACCTGTGCACATCAAGGCAAAAAAGTTGTTTTCTCAGTGCATGCAATGCTTTTACAATACATAGAGTATACATTTCAATTTTACACCAAAGCACTTACTGCAAACCTAATGGAAACACCTTAGGTTAACTTCCCACATGATTATGAGTAGTTTGAAAGTTGTTTCATGGCTGTAGACATCAAAACAAAAAACTTGTTATCTCAGTGCATGCAATGTTTAGACAATACAAATTGTATACATTTCAATTTTACACCAAAGTACTTACTGCAAACCTAATGGAAACACCTTAGGCTAACTTTCCACATGATTATGAGTAGTTTGAAAGTTGTTTCATGGCTGTACACATTAACACAAAAAAGTTGTTATCTCAGTGCATGCAATGCTTAGACAATACAAATAGTATACATTTCAATTTTACACCAAAGCACTTACTGCAAACCTAATGGAAACACCTTAGGTTAACTTCCCACATGATTCTGAGATGTCTGAAAGTTGTTTCATACCTGTGCACATAAAGACAAAAAAGTTGATTTCACAGTGAATAGAATGCTTTGACATAAAAGTAGTATACATTTCAATTGTACTCAAAAGTCCTGTCTGCAACCCTAATGCAAACACATTTGGTGAACTTCCCACATGAGTATGACTAGGTTTAAAGTTGTTTCATGCCTCAGTTCATCAAGACAATAAAGTTACTTTCTCAGTACTACTATGCTCTGACATTAAGGTAGTACACATCTGAATTTTACACCAAAGTACTTACTGCAAACTAATGCAAACACCTTAGGTTAACTTCCCACATGATTATGAGTAGTTTGAAAGTTGTTTCATGGCTGTACACATCAACACAAAAAAGTTGTTATCTCAGTGCATGCAATGTTCAGACAATACAAATAGTATACATTTCAATTTTACACCAAAGTACTTACTGCAAACCTAATGGAAACAACTTAGATTAACTTCCCACATGATTCTGAGATGTCTGAAAGTTGTTTCATACCTGTGCACATCAAGACAAAAAAGTTGTTTTCTCAGTGCATGCAATGCGTTTACAATACAAATGGTATACATTTCAATTTTACACCAAAGCACTTACTGCAAACCTAATGGAAACACCTTAGGCTAACTTTCCACATGATTATGAGTAGTTTAAAAGTTGTTTCATGGCTGTACACATCAACACAAAAAAGTTGTTATCTCAGTGCATGCAATGCTTAGACAATACAAATAGTATACATTTCAATTTTACACCAAAGCCCTTACTGCAAACCTAATGGAAACAACTTAGATTAACTTCCCACATGATTCTGAGATATCTGAAAGTTGTTTCATACCTGTGCACATCAAGACAAAAAAGTTGTTTTCTCAGTGCATGCAATGCTTTTACAATACATATAGTATACATTTCAATTTTACACCAAAGCACTTACTGCAAATCTAATGGAAACACCTTAGGTTAACTTTCCACATGATTATGAGCAGTTTGAAAGTTGTTTCATGGCTGTACACATAAACACAAAAAAGTTGTTATCTCAGTGCATGCAATGCTTAGACAATACAAATAGTATACATTTCAATTTTACACAAAAGCACTTACTGCAAACCTAATGGAAACACTTTAGGTTAACTTCCCACATGATTCTGAGATGTCTGAAAGTTGTTTCATACCTGTGCACATAAAGACAAAAAAGTTGATTTCACAGTGAATAGAATGCTTTGACATAAAAGTAGTATACATTTCAATTGTACTCAAAAGTCCTGTCTGCAACCCTAATGCAAACACATTTGGTGAACTTCCCACATGAGTATGACTAGGTTTAAAGTTGTTTCATGCCTCAGTTCATCAAGACAATAAAGTTACTTTCTCAGTACTACTATGCTCTGACATTAAGGTAGTACACATCTGAATTTTACACCAAAGTACTTACTGCAAACTAATGCAAACACCGAGGTTAACTTCCCACATGATTATGAGTAGTTTGAAAGTTATTTCATGGCTGTACACATCAACACAAAAAAGTTGTTATCTCAGTGCATGCAATGCTTAGACAAT
The DNA here is from genome assembly GCF_030028105.1 of Mobula birostris. Taxonomy (NCBI): domain Eukaryota; kingdom Metazoa; phylum Chordata; class Chondrichthyes; order Myliobatiformes; family Myliobatidae; genus Mobula; species Mobula birostris. Next base: position 152,702 of record NW_027278381.1, on the reverse strand, counting down.
ACAAATAGTATACATTTCAATTTTACACCAAAGTACTTACTGCAAACCTAATGGAAACAACTTAGATTAACTTCCCACATGATTCTGAGATGTCTGAAAGTTGTTTCATACCTGTGCACATCAAGACAAAAAAGTTGTTTTCTCAGTGCATGCAATGCTTTTACAACGCAAATGGTATTCATTTCAATTTTACACCAAAGCACTTACTGCAAACCTAATGGAAACACCTTAGGCTAACTTTCCACATGATTATGAATAGTTTAAAAGTTGTTTCATGGCTGTACACATCAACACAAAAAAGTTGTTATCTCAGTGCATGCAATGCTTAGACAATACAAATAGTATATATTTCAATTTTACACCAAAGCCCTTACTGCAAACCTAATGGAAACAACTTAGATTAACTTCCCACATGATTCTGAGATATCTGAAAGTTGTTTCATACCTGTGCACATCAAGACAAAAAAGTTGTTTTCTCAGTGCATGCAATGCTTTTACAATACATATAGTATACATTTCAATTTTACACCAAAGCACTTACTGCAAACCTAAAGGAAACACCTTAGGTTAACTTTCCATATGATTATGAGTAGTTTGAAAGTTGTTTCATGGCTGTACACATAAACACAAAAAAGTTGTTATCTCAGTGCATGCAATGCTTAGACAATACAAATAGTATACATTTCAATTTTACACCAAAGCACTTACTGCAAACCTAATGGAAACACTTTAGGTTAACTTCCCACATGATTCTGAGATGTCTGAAAGTTGTTTCATACCTGTGCACATAAAGACAAAAAAGTTGATTTCACAGTGAATAGAATGCTTTGACATAAAAGTAGTATACATTTCAAATGTACTCAAAAGTCCTGACTGCAAACCTAATGCAAACACATTTGGTTTAATTCCCACATGAGTATGACTAGGTTTAAAGTTGTTTCATACCTCAGTTCATCAAGACAAAAAAGTTACTTTCTCAGTACTACTATGCTCTGACATTAAGGTAGTAGACATCTGAATTTTACACCAAAGTACATACTGCAAACTAATGGAAACACCTTAGGTTAACTTCCCACATGATTATGAGTAGTTTGAAAGTTGTTTCATGGCTGTACACATCATCACAAAAAAGTTGTTATCTCAGTGCATGCAATGCTTAGACAATACAAATAGTATACATTTTAATTTTACACCAAAGTACTTACTGCAAACGTAATGGAAACAACTTAGATTAACTTCCCAAATGATTCTGAGATTTCTGAAAGTTGTTTCATACCTGTGCACATTATGACAAAAAAGTTGTTATCTCAGTGCATGCAATGCTTAGACAATACAAATAGTATACATTTCAATTTTACACCAAAGCCCTTACTGCAAACCTAATGGAAACAACTAAGATTAACTTCCCACATGATTCTGAGATATCTGAGAGTTGTTTCATACCTGTGCACATCAAGGCAAAAAAGTTGTTTTCTCAGTGCATGCAATGCTTTTACAATACATAGAGTATACATTTCAATTTTACACCAAAGCACTTACTGCAAACCTAATGGAAACACCTTAGGTTAACTTCCCACATGATTATGAGTAGTTTGAAAGTTGTTTCATGGCTGTAGACATCAAAACAAAAAACTTGTTATCTCAGTGCATGCAATGTTTAGACAATACAAATTGTATACATTTCAATTTTACACCAAAGTACTTACTGCAAACCTAATGGAAACACCTTAGGCTAACTTTCCACATGATTATGAGTAGTTTGAAAGTTGTTTCATGGCTGTACACATTAACACAAAAAAGTTGTTATCTCAGTGCATGCAATGCTTAGACAATACAAATAGTATACATTTCAATTTTACACCAAAGCCCTTACTGCAAACCTAATGGAAACAACTTAGATTAACTTCCCACATGATTCTGAGATATCTGAAAGTTGTTTCATACCTGTGCACATCAAGACAAAAAAGTTGTTTTCTCAGTGCATGCAATGCTTTTACAATACATATAGTATACATTTCAATTTTACACCAAAGCACTTACTGCAAATCTAATGGAAACACCTTAGGTTAACTTTCCACATGATTATGAGCAGTTTGAAAGTTGTTTCATGGCTGTACACATAAACACAAAAAAGTTGTTATCTCAGTGCATGCAATGCTTAGACAATACAAATAGTATACATTTCAATTTTACACAAAAGCACTTACTGCAAACCTAATGGAAACACTTTAGGTTAACTTCCCACATGATTCTGAGATGTCTGAAAGTTGTTTCATACCTGTGCACATAAAGACAAAAAAGTTGATTTCACAGTGAATAGAATGCTTTGACATAAAAGTAGTATACATTTCAATTGTACTCAAAAGTCCTGTCTGCAACCCTAATGCAAACACATTTGGTGAACTTCCCACATGAGTATGACTAGGTTTAAAGTTGTTTCATGCCTCAGTTCATCAAGACAATAAAGTTACTTTCTCAGTACTACTATGCTCTGACATTAAGGTAGTACACATCTGAATTTTACACCAAAGTACTTACTGCAAACTAATGCAAACACCTTAGGTTAACTTCCCACATGATTATGAGTAGTTTGAAAGTTGTTTCATGGCTGTACACATCAACACAAAAAAGTTGTTATCTCAGTGCATGCAATGTTCAGACAATACAAATAGTATACATTTCAATTTTACACCAAAGTACTTACTGCAAACCTAATGGAAACAACTTAGATTAACTTCCCACATGATTCTGAGATGTCTGAAAGTTGTTTCATACCTGTGCACATCAAGACAAAAAAGTTGTTTTCTCAGTGCATGCAATGCGTTTACAATACAAATGGTATACATTTCAATTTTACACCAAAGCACTTACTGCAAACCTAATGGAAACACCTTAGGCTAACTTTCCACATGATTATGAGTAGTTTAAAAGTTGTTTCATGGCTGTACACATCAACACAAAAAAGTTGTTATCTCAGTGCATGCAATGCTTAGACAATACAAATAGTATACATTTCAATTTTACACCAAAGCCCTTACTGCAAACCTAATGGAAACAACTTAGATTAACTTCCCACATGATTCTGAGATATCTGAAAGTTGTTTCATACCTGTGCACATCAAGACAAAAAAGTTGTTTTCTCAGTGCATGCAATGCTTTTACAATACATATAGTATACATTTCAATTTTACACCAAAGCACTTACTGCAAATCTAATGCAAACACCTTAGGTTAACTTTCCACATGATTATGAGCAGTTTGAAAGTTGTTTCATGGCTGTACACATAAACACAAAAAAGTTGTTATCTCAGTGCATGCAATGCTTAGACAATACAAATAGTATACATTTCAATTTTACACAAAAGCACTTACTGCAAACCTAATGGAAACACTTTAGGTTAACTTCCCACATGATTCTGAGATGTCTGAAAGTTGTTTCATACCTGTGCACATAAAGACAAAAAAGTTGATTTCACAGTGAATAGAATGCTTTGACATAAAAGTAGTATACATTTCAATTGTACTCAAAAGTCCTGTCTGCAACCCTAATGCAAACACATTTGGTGAACTTCCCACATGAGTATGACTAGGTTTAAAGTTGTTTCATGCCTCAGTTCATCAAGACAATAAAGTTACTTTCTCAGTACTACTATGCTCTGACATTAAGGTAGTACACATCTGAATTTTACACCAAAGTACTTACTGCAAACTAATGCAAACACCTTAGGTTAACTTCCCACATGATTATGAGTAGTTTGAAAGTTGTTTCATGGCTGTACACATCAACACAAAAAAGTTGTTATCTCAGTGCATGCAATGTTCAGACAATACAAATAGTATACATTTCAATTTTACACCAAAGTACTTACTGCAAACCTAATGGAAACAACTTAGATTAACTTCCCACATGATTCTGAGATGTCTGAAAGTTGTTTCATACCTGTGCACATCAAGACAAAAAAGTTGTTTTCTCAGTGCATGCAATGCTTTTACAATACAAATGGTATACATTTCAATTTTACACCAAAGCACTTACTGCAAACCTAATGGAAACACCTTAGGCTAACTTTCCACATGATTATGAGTAGTTTAAAAGTTGTTTCATGGCTGTACACATCAACACAAAAAAGTTGTTATCTCAGTGCATGCAATGCTTAGACAATACAAATAGTATACATTTCAATTTTACACCAAAGCCCTTACTGCAAACCTAATGGAAACAACTTAGATTAACTTCCCACATGATTCTGAGATATCTGAAAGTTGTTTCATACCTGTGCACATCAAGACAAAAAAGTTGTTTTCTCAGTGCATGCAATGCTTTTACAATACATATAGTATACATTTCAATTTTACACCAAAGCACTTACTGCAAATCTAATGGAAACACCTTAGGTTAACTTTCCACATGATTATGAGCAGTTTGAAAGTTGTTTCATGGCTGTACACATAAACACAAAAAAGTTGTTATCTCAGTGCATGCAATGCTTAGACAATACAAATAGTATACATTTCAATTTTACACAAAAGCACTTACTGCAAACCTAATGGAAACACTTTAGGTTAACTTCCCACATGATTCTGAGATGTCTGAAAGTTGTTTCATACCTGTGCACATCAAGACAAAAAAGTTGTTTTCTCAGTGCATGCAATGCTTTTACAACGCAAATGGTATTCATTTCAATTTTACACCAAAGCACTTACTGCAAACCTAATGGAAACACCTTAGGCTAACTTTCCACATGATTATGAATAGTTTAAAAGTTGTTTCATGGCTGTACACATCAACACAAAAAAGTTGTTATCTCAGTGCATGCAATGCTTAGACAATACAAATAGTATATATTTCAATTTTACACCAAAGCCCTTACTGCAAACCTAATGGAAACAACTTAGATTAACTTCCCACATGATTCTGAGATATCTGAAAGTTGTTTCATACCTGTGCACATCAAGACAAAAAAGTTGTTTTCTCAGTGCATGCAATGCTTTTACAATACATATAGTATACATTTCAATTTTACACCAAAGCACTTACTGCAAACCTAATGGAAACACCTTAGGTTAACTTCCCACATGATTCTGAGATGTCTGAAAGTTGTTTCATACCTGTGCACATAAAGACAAAAAAGTTGATTTCACAGTGAATAGAATGCTTTGACATAAAAGTAGTATACATTTCAATTGTACTCAAAAGTCCTGTCTGCAACCCTAATGCAAACACATTTGGTGAACTTCCCACATGAGTATGACTAGGTTTAAAGTTGTTTCATGCCTCAGTTCATCAAGACAATAAAGTTACTTTCTCAGTACTACTATGCTCTGACATTAAGGTAGTAGACATCTGAATTTTACACCAAAGTACATACTGCAAACTAATGGAAACACCTTAGGTTAACTTCCCACATGATTATGAGTAGTTTGAAAGTTGTTTCATGGCTGTACACATCATCACAAAAAAGTTGTTATCTCAGTGCATGCAATGCTTAGACAATACAAATAGTATACATTTTAATTTTACACCAAAGTACTTACTGCAAACGTAATGGAAACAACTTAGATTAACTTCCCAAATGATTCTGAGATTTCTGAAAGTTGTTTCATACCTGTGCACATTATGACAAAAAAGTTGTTATCTCAGTGCATGCAATGCTTAGACAATACAAATAGTATACATTTCAATTTTACACCAAAGCCCTTACTGCAAACCTAATGGAAACAACTAAGATTAACTTCCCACATGATTCTGAGATATCTGAGAGTTGTTTCATACCTGTGCACATCAAGGCAAAAAAGTTGTTTTCTCAGTGCATGCAATGCTTTTACAATACATAGAGTATACATTTCAATTTTACACCAAAGCACTTACTGCAAACCTAATGGAAACACCTTAGGTTAACTTCCCACATGATTATGAGTAGTTTGAAAGTTGTTTCATGGCTGTAGACATCAAAACAAAAAACTTGTTATCTCAGTGCATGCAATGTTTAGACAATACAAATTGTATACATTTCAATTTTACACCAAAGTACTTACTGCAAACCTAATGGAAACACCTTAGGCTAACTTTCCACATGATTATGAGTAGTTTGAAAGTTGTTTCATGGCTGTACACATTAACACAAAAAAGTTGTTATCTCAGTGCATGCAATGCTTAGACAATACAAATAGTATACATTTCAATTTTACACCAAAGCACTTACTGCAAACCTAATGGAAACACCTTAGGTTAACTTCCCACATGATTCTGAGATGTCTGAAAGTTGTTTCATACCTGTGCACATAAAGACAAAAAAGTTGATTTCACAGTGAATAGAATGCTTTGACATAAAAGTAGTATACATTTCAATTGTACTCAAAAGTCCTGTCTGCAACCCTAATGCAAACACATTTGGTGAACTTCCCACATGAGTATGACTAGGTTTAAAGTTGTTTCATGCCTCAGTTCATCAAGACAATAAAGTTACTTTCTCAGTACTACTATGCTCTGACATTAAGGTAGTACACATCTGAATTTTACACCAAAGTACTTACTGCAAACTAATGCAAACACCTTAGGTTAACTTCCCACATGATTATGAGTAGTTTGAAAGTTGTTTCATGGCTGTACACATCAACACAAAAAAGTTGTTATCTCAGTGCATGCAATGTTCAGACAATACAAATAGTATACATTTCAATTTTACACCAAAGTACTTACTGCAAACCTAATGGAAACAACTTAGATTAACTTCCCACATGATTCTGAGATGTCTGAAAGTTGTTTCATACCTGTGCACATCAAGACAAAAAAGTTGTTTTCTCAGTGCATGCAATGCGTTTACAATACAAATGGTATACATTTCAATTTTACACCAAAGCACTTACTGCAAACCTAATGGAAACACCTTAGGCTAACTTTCCACATGATTATGAGTAGTTTAAAAGTTGTTTCATGGCTGTACACATCAACACAAAAAAGTTGTTATCTCAGTGCATGCAATGCTTAGACAATACAAATAGTATACATTTCAATTTTACACCAAAGCCCTTACTGCAAACCTAATGGAAACAACTTAGATTAACTTCCCACATGATTCTGAGATATCTGAAAGTTGTTTCATACCTGTGCACATCAAGACAAAAAAGTTGTTTTCTCAGTGCATGCAATGCTTTTACAATACATATAGTATACATTTCAATTTTACACCAAAGCACTTACTGCAAATCTAATGGAAACACCTTAGGTTAACTTTCCACATGATTATGAGCAGTTTGAAAGTTGTTTCATGGCTGTACACATAAACACAAAAAAGTTGTTATCTCAGTGCATGCAATGCTTAGACAATACAAATAGTATACATTTCAATTTTACACAAAAGCACTTACTGCAAACCTAATGGAAACACTTTAGGTTAACTTCCCACATGATTCTGAGATGTCTGAAAGTTGTTTCATACCTGTGCACATAAAGACAAAAAAGTTGATTTCACAGTGAATAGAATGCTTTGACATAAAAGTAGTATACATTTCAATTGTACTCAAAAGTCCTGTCTGCAACCCTAATGCAAACACATTTGGTGAACTTCCCACATGAGTATGACTAGGTTTAAAGTTGTTTCATGCCTCAGTTCATCAAGACAATAAAGTTACTTTCTCAGTACTACTATGCTCTGACATTAAGGTAGTACACATCTGAATTTTACACCAAAGTACTTACTGCAAACTAATGCAAACACCTTAGGTTAACTTCCCACATGATTATGAGTAGTTTGAAAGTTATTTCATGGCTGTACACATCAACACAAAAAAGTTGTTATCTCAGTGCATGCAATGCTTAGACAATACAAATAGTATACATTTCAATTTTACACCAAAGTACTTACTGCAAACCTAATGGAAACAACTTAGATTAACTTCCCACATGATTCTGAGATGTCTGAAAGTTGTTTCATACCTGTGCACATCAAGACAAAAAAGTTGTTTTCTCAGTGCATGCAATGCTTTTACAACGCAAATGGTATTCATTTCAATTTTACACCAAAGCACTTACTGCAAACCTAATGGAAACACCTTAGGCTAACTTTCCACATGATTATGAATAGTTTAAAAGTTGTTTCATGGCTGTACACATCAACACAAAAAAGTTGTTATCTCAGTGCATGCAATGCTTAGACAATACAAATAGTATATATTTCAATTTTACACCAAAGCCCTTACTGCAAACCTAATGGAAACAACTTAGATTAACTTCCCACATGATTCTGAGATATCTGAAAGTTGTTTCATACCTGTGCACATCAAGACAAAAAAGTTGTTTTCTCAGTGCATGCAATGCTTTTACAATACATATAGTATACATTTCAATTTTACACCAAAGCACTTACTGCAAACCTAAAGGAAACACCTTAGGTTAACTTTCCATATGATTATGAGTAGTTTGAAAGTTGTTTCATGGCTGTACACATAAACACAAAAAAGTTGTTATCTCAGTGCATGCAATGCTTAGACAATACAAATAGTATACATTTCAATTTTACACCAAAGCACTTACTGCAAACCTAATGGAAACACTTTAGGTTAACTTCCCACATGATTCTGAGATGTCTGAAAGTTGTTTCATACCTGTGCACATAAAGACAAAAAAGTTGATTTCACAGTGAATAGAATGCTTTGACATAAAAGTAGTATACATTTCAAATGTACTCAAAAGTCCTGACTGCAAACCTAATGCAAACACATTTGGTTTAATTCCCACATGAGTATGACTAGGTTTAAAGTTGTTTCATACCTCAGTTCATCAAGACAAAAAAGTTACTTTCTCAGTACTACTATGCTCTGACATTAAGGTAGTAGACATCTGAATTTTACACCAAAGTACATACTGCAAACTAATGGAAACACCTTAGGTTAACTTCCCACATGATTATGAGTAGTTTGAAAGTTGTTTCATGGCTGTACACATCATCACAAAAAAGTTGTTATCTCAGTGCATGCAATGCTTAGACAATACAAATAGTATACATTTTAATTTTACACCAAAGTACTTACTGCAAACGTAATGGAAACAACTTAGATTAACTTCCCAAATGATTCTGAGATTTCTGAAAGTTGTTTCATACCTGTGCACATTATGACAAAAAAGTTGTTATCTCAGTGCATGCAATGCTTAGACAATACAAATAGTATACATTTCAATTTTACACCAAAGCCCTTACTGCAAACCTAATGGAAACAACTAAGATTAACTTCCCACATGATTCTGAGATATCTGAGAGTTGTTTCATACCTGTGCACATCAAGGCAAAAAAGTTGTTTTCTCAGTGCATGCAATGCTTTTACAATACATAGAGTATACATTTCAATTTTACACCAAAGCACTTACTGCAAACCTAATGGAAACACCTTAGGTTAACTTCCCACATGATTATGAGTAGTTTGAAAGTTGTTTCATGGCTGTAGACATCAAAACAAAAAACTTGTTATCTCAGTGCATGCAATGTTTAGACAATACAAATTGTATACATTTCAATTTTACACCAAAGTACTTACTGCAAACCTAATGGAAACACCTTAGGCTAACTTTCCACATGATTATGAGTAGTTTGAAAGTTGTTTCATGGCTGTACACATTAACACAAAAAAGTTGTTATCTCAGTGCATGCAATGCTTAGACAATACAAATAGTATACATTTCAATTTTACACCAAAGCCCTTACTGCAAACCTAATGGAAACAACTTAGATTAACTTCCCACATGATTCTGAGATATCTGAAAGTTGTTTCATACCTGTGCACATCAAGACAAAAAAGTTGTTTTCTCAGTGCATGCAATGCTTTTACAATACATATAGTATACATTTCAATTTTACACCAAAGCACTTACTGCAAATCTAATGGAAACACCTTAGGTTAACTTTCCACATGATTATGAGCAGTTTGAAAGTTGTTTCATGGCTGTACACATAAACACAAAAAAGTTGTTATCTCAGTGCATGCAATGCTTAGACAATACAAATAGTATACATTTCAATTTTACACAAAAGCACTTACTGCAAACCTAATGGAAACACTTTAGGTTAACTTCCCACATGATTCTGAGATGTCTGAAAGTTGTTTCATACCTGTGCACATAAAGACAAAAAAGTTGATTTCACAGTGAATAGAATGCTTTGACATAAAAGTAGTATACATTTCAATTGTACTCAAAAGTCCTGTCTGCAACCCTAATGCAAACACATTTGGTGAACTTCCCACATGAGTATGACTAGGTTTAAAGTTGTTTCATGCCTCAGTTCATCAAGACAATAAAGTTACTTTCTCAGTACTACTATGCTCTGACATTAAGGTAGTACACATCTGAATTTTACACCAAAGTACTTACTGCAAACTAATGCAAACACCTTAGGTTAACTTCCCACATGATTATGAGTAGTTTGAAAGTTGTTTCATGGCTGTACACATCAACACAAAAAAGTTGTTATCTCAGTGCATGCAATGTTCAGACAATACAAATAGTATACATTTCAATTTTACACCAAAGTACTTACTGCAAACCTAATGGAAACAACTTAGATTAACTTCCCACATGATTCTGAGATGTCTGAAAGTTGTTTCATACCTGTGCACATCAAGACAAAAAAGTTGTTTTCTCAGTGCATGCAATGCGTTTACAATACAAATGGTATACATTTCAATTTTACACCAAAGCACTTACTGCAAACCTAATGGAAACACCTTAGGCTAACTTTCCACATGATTATGAGTAGTTTAAAAGTTGTTTCATGGCTGTACACATCAACACAAAAAAGTTGTTATCTCAGTGCATGCAATGCTTAGACAATACAAATAGTATACATTTCAATTTTACACCAAAGCCCTTACTGCAAACCTAATGGAAACAACTTAGATTAACTTCCCACATGATTCTGAGATATCTGAAAGTTGTTTCATACCTGTGCACATCAAGACAAAAAAGTTGTTTTCTCAGTGCATGCAATGCTTTTACAATACATATAGTATACATTTCAATTTTACACCAAAGCACTTACTGCAAATCTAATGCAAACACCTTAGGTTAACTTTCCACATGATTATGAGCAGTTTGAAAGTTGTTTCATGGCTGTACACATAAACACAAAAAAGTTGTTATCTCAGTGCATGCAATGCTTAGACAATACAAATAGTATACATTTCAATTTTACACAAAAGCACTTACTGCAAACCTAATGGAAACACTTTAGGTTAACTTCCCACATGATTCTGAGATGTCTGAAAGTTGTTTCATACCTGTGCACATAAAGACAAAAAAGTTGATTTCACAGTGAATAGAATGCTTTGACATAAAAGTAGTATACATTTCAATTGTACTCAAAAGTCCTGTCTGCAACCCTAATGCAAACACATTTGGTGAACTTCCCACATGAGTATGACTAGGTTTAAAGTTGTTTCATGCCTCAGTTCATCAAGACAATAAAGTTACTTTCTCAGTACTACTATGCTCTGACATTAAGGTAGTACACATCTGAATTTTACACCAAAGTACTTACTGCAAACTAATGCAAACACCTTAGGTTAACTTCCCACATGATTATGAGTAGTTTGAAAGTTGTTTCATGGCTGTACACATCAACACAAAAAAGTTGTTATCTCAGTGCATGCAATGTTCAGACAATACAAATAGTATACATTTCAATTTTACACCAAAGTACTTACTGCAAACCTAATGGAAACAACTTAGATTAACTTCCCACATGATTCTGAGATGTCTGAAAGTTGTTTCATACCTGTGCACATCAAGACAAAAAAGTTGTTTTCTCAGTGCATGCAATGCTTTTACAATACAAATGGTATACATTTCAATTTTACACCAAAGCACTTACTGCAAACCTAATGGAAACACCTTAGGCTAACTTTCCACATGATTATGAGTAGTTTAAAAGTTGTTTCATGGCTGTACACATCAACACAAAAAAGTTGTTATCTCAGTGCATGCAATGCTTAGACAATACAAATAGTATACATTTCAATTTTACACCAAAGCCCTTACTGCAAACCTAATGGAAACAACTTAGATTAACTTCCCACATGATTCTGAGATATCTGAAAGTTGTTTCATACCTGTGCACATCAAGACAAAAAAGTTGTTTTCTCAGTGCATGCAATGCTTTTACAATACATATAGTATACATTTCAATTTTACACCAAAGCACTTACTGCAAATCTAATGGAAACACCTTAGGTTAACTTTCCACATGATTATGAGCAGTTTGAAAGTTGTTTCATGGCTGTACACATAAACACAAAAAAGTTGTTATCTCAGTGCATGCAATGCTTAGACAATACAAATAGTATACATTTCAATTTTACACAAAAGCACTTACTGCAAACCTAATGGAAACACTTTAGGTTAACTTCCCACATGATTCTGAGATGTCTGAAAGTTGTTTCATACCTGTGCACATAAAGACAAAAAAGTTGATTTCACAGTGAATAGAATGCTTTGACATAAAAGTAGTATACATTTCAATTGTACTCAAAAGTCCTGACTGCAAACCTAATGCAAACACATTTGGTTTACTTCCCACATGAGTATGACTAGGTTTAAAGTTGTTTCATACCTCAGTTCATCAAGACAATAAAGTTACTTTCACAGTACTACTATGCTCTGACATTAAGGTAGCACACATCTGAATTTTACACCAAAGTACTTACTGCAAACTAATGGAAACACCTTAGGTTAACTTCCCACATGATTATGAGTAGTTTGAAAGTTGTTTCATGGCTGTACACATCATCACAAAAAAGTTGTTATCTCAGTGCATGCAATGCTTAGACAATACAAATAGTATACATTTCAATTTTACACCAAAGTACTTACTGCAAACGTAATGGAAACAACTTAGATTAACTTCCCAAATGATTCTGAGATTTCTGAAAGTTGTTTCATACCTGTGCACATTATGACAAAAAAGTTGTTATCTCAGTGCATGCAATGCTTAGACAATTCAAGTAGTATACATTTCAATTTTACACCAAAGCCCTTACTGCAAACCTAATGGAAACAACTAAGATTAACTTCCCACATGATTCTGAGATATCTGAGAGTTGTTTCATACCTGTGCACATCAAGGCAAAAAAGTTGTTTTCTCAGTGCATGCAATGCTTTTACAATACATAGAGTATACATTTCAATTTTACACCAAAGCACTTACTGCAAACCTAATGGAAACACCTTAGGTTAACTTCCCACATGATTATGAGTAGTTTGAAAGTTGTTTCATGGCTGTAGACATCAAAACAAAAAACTTGTTATCTCAGTGCATGCAATGTTTAGACAATACAAATTGTATACATTTCAATTTTACACCAAAGTACTTACTGCAAACCTAATGGAAACACCTTAGGCTAACTTTCCACATGATTATGAGTAGTTTGAAAGTTGTTTCATGGCTGTACACATTAACACAAAAAAGTTGTTATCTCAGTGCATACAATGATTAGACAATACAAATAGTATACATTTCAATTTTACACGAAAGCACTTACTGCAAACCTAATGGAAACACTTTAGGTTAACTTCCCACATGATTCTGAGATGACTGAAAGTTGTTTCATACCTGTGCACATAAAGGCAAAAAAGTTGATTTCACAGTGAATAGAATGCTTTGACTTAAAAGTAGTATACATTTCAATTGTACTCAAAAGTCCTGTCTGCAAACCTAATGGAAACACATTTGGTTAACTTCCCACATGAGTATGACTAGGTTTAAAGTTGTTTCATGCCTCAGTTCATCAATACAATAAAGTTACTTTCTCAGTACTACTATGCTCTGACATTAAGGTAGTACACATCTGAATTTTACACCAAAGTACTTACTGCAAACAAATGGAAACACCTTCAGTTAACTTCCCACATGATTATGAGTAGTTAGAAAGTTGTTTCATGGCTGTACACATCAACACCAAAAAGTTGTTATCTCAGTGCATGCAATCCTTAGACAATACAAATAGTATACATTTCAATTTTACACCAAAGTACTTACTGCAAACCTAATGGAAACAACTTAGATTAACTTCCCACATGATTCTGAGATATCTGAAATTGTTTCATACCTGTGCACATCAAGACAAAAAAGTTGTTTTCTCAGTGCATGCATTGCTTATACAATACAAATAGTATACATTTCACTTTCACACCAAAGCACTTACTGCAAACCTAATGGAAACACCTTAGGTTAACTTTCCACATGATTATGAGTAGTTCGAAAGTTGTTTCATGGCTGTACACATCAACAGAAAAAATTTGTTATCTCAGTGCATGCAATGCTTAGACAATACAAATAGTATACATTTCAATTTTACACCAAAGTACTTACTGCAAACCTAATGCAAACACCTTTGGTTAACTTCCCACATGAGTATGACTAGGTTTAAAGTTGTTTCATGCCTCAGTTCATCAAGACAAAAAAGTTACTTTCTCAGTGCTACTATGCTCTGACATTAAGGTAGCATACATCTCAATTTTACACCAAAGTGCTTACTGCAAACTAATGGAAACACCTTAGGTTAACTTCCCACATGATTATGAGTGGTTTGAAAGTTGTTTCATGGCTGTAAACATCAACACAAAAAAGTTGTTATCTCAGTGCATGCAATGATTAGACAATACAAATAGTATACATTTCAATTTTGCACCAAAGTACTTACTGCAAACCTAATGGAAACAACATAGATTAACTTCCCACATGATTCTGAGATGTCTGAAAGTTGTTTCATACCTGTGCACATCAAGACAAAAAAGTTGTTTTCTCAGTGCATGCAATGCTTTTACAACACAAATGGTATTCATTTCAATTTTACACCAAAGCACTTACTGCAAACCTAATGGAAACACCTTAGGCTAACTTTCCACATGATTATGAGTAGTTTAAAAGTTGTTTCATGGCTGTACACATCAACACAAAAAAGTTGTTATCTCAGTGCATGCAATGCTTAGACAATACGAATAGTATACATTTCAATTTTACACCAAAGCCCTTACTGCAAACCTAATGGAAACAACTTAGATTAACTTCCCACATGATTCTGAGATATCTGAAAGTTGTTTCATACCTGTGCACATCAAGACAAAAAAGTTGTTTTCTCAGTGCATGCAATGCTTTTACAATACATATAGTATACATTTCAATTTTACACCAAAGCACTTACTGCAAATCTAATGGAAACACCTTAGGTTAACTTTCCACATGATTATGAGCAGTTTGAAAGTTGTTTCATGGCTGTACACATAAACACAAAAAAGTTGTTATCTCAGTGCATGCAATGCTTAGACAATACAAATAGTATACATCTCAATTTTACACAAAAGCACTTACTGCAAACCTAATGGAAACACTTTAGGTTAACTTCCCACATGATTCTGAGATGTCTGAAAGTTGTTTCATACCTGTGCACATAAAGACAAAAAAGTTGATTTCACAGTGAATAGAATGCTTTGACATAAAAGTAGTATACATTTCAATTGTACTCAAAAGTCCTGACTGCAAACCTAATGCAAACACATTTGGTTTACTTCCCACATGAGTATGACTAGGTTTAAAGTTGTTTCATACCTCAGTTCATCAAGACAATAAAGTTACTTTCACAGTACTACTATGCTCTGACATTAAGGTAGCACACATCTGAATTTTACACCAAAGTACTTACTGCAAACTAATGGAAACACCTTAGGTTAACTTCCCACATGATTATGAGTAGTTTGAAAGTTATTTCATGGCTGTACACATCAACACAAAAAAGTTGTTATCTCAGTGCATGCAATGCTGAGACAATACAAATAGTATACATTTCAATTTTACACCAAAGTACTTACTGCAAACCTAATGGAAACAACTTAGATTTACTTCCCACATGATTCTGAGATGTCTGAAATTTGTTTCATACCTGTGCACATCAAGATAAAAAAGTTGTTTTCCAGTGCATGCAATGCTTTTACAATACAAATGGTATACATTTCAATTTTACACCAAAGCACTTACTGCAAACCTAATGGAAACACCTTATGCTAACTTCCCACATGATTATGAGTAGTTTGAAAGTTGTTTCGTGGCTGTACACATCAACAGAAAAAAGTTGTTATCTCAGTGCATGCAATGCTTAGACAATACAAATAGTATACATTTCAATTTTACACCAAAGCACTTACTGCAAACCTAATGGAAACACCATAGGTTAACTTCCCACATGATTCTGAGATGTCTGAAAGTTGTTTCATACCTGTGCACATAAAGACAAAAAAGTTGATTTCACAGTGAATAGAATGCTTTGACATAAAAGTAGTATACATTTCAATTGTACTCAAAAGTCCTGTCTGCAACCCTAATGCAAACACATTTGGTGAACTTCCCACATGAGTATGACTAGGTTTAAAGTTGTTTCATGCCTCAGTTCATCAAGACAATAAAGTTACTTTCTCAGTACTACTATGCTCTGACATTAAGGTAGTACACATCTGAATTTTACACCAAAGTACTTACTGCAAACTAATGCAAACACCTTAGGTTAACTTCCCACATGATTATGAGTAGTTTGAAAGTTTTTTCATGGCTGTACACATCAACACAAAAAAGTTGTTATCTCAGTGCATGCAATGCTGAGACAATACAAATAGTATACATTTCAATTTTACACCAAAGTACTTACTGCAAACCTAATGGAAACAACTTAGATTAACTTCCCACATGATTCTGAGATGTCTGAAATTTGTTTCATACCTGTGCACATCAAGACAAAAAACTTGTTTTCCAGTGCATGCAATGCTTTTACAATACAAATGGTATACATTTCAATTTTACACCAAAGCACTTACTGCAAACCTAATGGAAACACCTTAGGCTAACTTCCCACATGATTATGAGTAGTTTGAAAGTTGTTTCGTGGCTGTACACATCAACAGAAAAAAGTTGTTATCTCAGTGCATGCAATGCTTAGACAATACAAATAGTATACATTTCAATTTTACACCAAAGCACTTACTGCAAACCTAATGGAAACACCTTAGGTTAACTTCCCACATGATTCTGAGATGTCTGAAAGTTGTTTCATACCTGTGCACATAAAGACAAAAAAGTTGATTTCACAGTGAATAGAATGCTTTGACATAAAAGTAGTATACATTTCAATTGTACTCAAAAGTCCTGTCTGCAACCCTAATGCAAACACATTTGGTGAACTTCCCACATGAGTATGACTAGGTTTAAAGTTGTTTCATGCCTCAGTTCATCAAGACAATAAAGTTCCTTTCTCAGTACTACTATGCTCTGACATTAAGGTAGTACACATCTGAATTTTACACCAAAGTACTTACTGCAAACTAATGCAAACACCTTAGGTTAACTTCCCACATGATTATGAGTAGTTTGAAAGTTGTTTCATGGCTGTACACATCAACACAAAAAAGTTGTTATCTCAGTGCATGCAATGTTCAGACAATACAAATAGTATACATTTCAATTTTACACCAAAGTACTTACTGCAAACCTAATGGAAACAACTTAGATTAACTTCCCACATGATTCTGAGATGTCTGAAAGTTGTTTCATACCTGTGCACATCAAGACAAAAAAGTTGTTTTCTCAGTGCATGCAATGCTTTTACAATACAAATGGTATACATTTCAATTTTACACCAAAGCACTTACTGCAAACCTAATGGAAACACCTTAGGCTAACTTTCCACATGATTATGAGTAGTTTAAAAGTTGTTTCATGGCTGTACACATCAACACAAAAAAGTTGTTATCTCAGTGCATGCAATGCTTAGACAATACAAATAGTATACATTTCAATTTTACACCAAAGCCCTTACTGCAAACCTAATGGAAACAACTTAGATTAACTTCCCACATGATTCTGAGATATCTGAAAGTTGTTTCATACCTGTGCACATCAAGACAAAAAAGTTGTTTTCTCAGTGCATGCAATGCTTTTACAATACATATAGTATACATTTCAATTTTACACCAAAGCACTTACTGCAAATCTAATGGAAACACCTTAGGTTAACTTTCCACATGATTATGAGCAGTTTGAAAGTTGTTTCATGGCTGTACACATAAACACAAAAAAGTTGTTATCTCAGTGCATGCAATGCTTAGACAATACAAATAGTATACATTTCAATTTTACACAAAAGCACTTACTGCAAACCTAATGGAAACACTTTAGGTTAACTTCCCACATGATTCTGAGATGTCTGAAAGTTGTTTCATACCTGTGCACATAAAGACAAAAAAGTTGATTTCACAGTGAATAGAATGCTTTGACATAAAAGTAGTATACATTTCAATTGTACTCAAAAGTCCTGACTGCAAACCTAATGCAAACACATTTGGTTTACTTCCCACATGAGTATGACTAGGTTTAAAGTTGTTTCATACCTCAGTTCATCAAGACAATAAAGTTACTTTCACAGTACTACTATGCTCTGACATTAAGGTAGCACACATCTGAATTTTACACCAAAGTACTTACTGCAAACTAATGGAAACACCTTAGGTTAACTTCCCACATGATTATGAGTAGTTTGAAAGTTATTTCATGGCTGTACACATCAACACAAAAAAGTTGTTATCTCAGTGCATGCAATGCTGAGACAATACAAATAGTATACATTTCAATTTTACACCAAAGTACTTACTGCAAACCTAATGGAAACAACTTAGATTTACTTCCCACATGATTCTGAGATGTCTGAAATTTGTTTCATACCTGTGCACATCAAGATAAAAAAGTTGTTTTCCAGTGCATGCAATGCTTTTACAATACAAATGGTATACATTTCAATTTTACACCAAAGCACTTACTGCAAACCTAATGGAAACACCTTATGCTAACTTCCCACATGATTATGAGTAGTTTGAAAGTTGTTTCGTGGCTGTACACATCAACAGAAAAAAGTTGTTATCTCAGTGCATGCAATGCTTAGACAATACAAATAGTATATATTTCAATTTTACACCAAAGCCCTTACTGCAAACCTAATGGAAACAACTTAGATTAACTTCCCACATGATTCTGAGATATCTGAAAGTTGTTTCATACCTGTGCACATCAAGACAAAAAAGTTGTTTTCTCAGTGCATGCAATGCTTTTACAATACATATAGTATACATTTCAATTTTACACCAAAGCACTTACTGCAAACCTAATGGAAACACCTTAGGTTAACTTCCCACATGATTCTGAGATGTCTGAAAGTTGTTTCATACCTGTGCACATAAAGACAAAAAAGTTGATTTCACAGTGAATAGAATGCTTTGACATAAAAGTAGTATACATTTCAATTGTACTCAAAAGTCCTGTCTGCAACCCTAATGCAAACACATTTGGTGAACTTCCCACATGAGTATGACTAGGTTTAAAGTTGTTTCATGCCTCAGTTCATCAAGACAATAAAGTTACTTTCTCAGTACTACTATGCTCTGACATTAAGGTAGTACACATCTGAATTTTACACCAAAGTACTTACTGCAAACTAATGCAAACACCTTAGGTTAACTTCCCACATGATTATGAGTAGTTTGAAAGTTGTTTCATGGCTGTACACATCAACACAAAAAAGTTGTTATCTCAGTGCATGCAATGTTCAGACAATACAAATAGTATACATTTCAATTTTACACCAAAGTACTTACTGCAAACCTAATGGAAACAACTTAGATTAACTTCCCACATGATTCTGAGATGTCTGAAAGTTGTTTCATACCTGTGCACATCAAGACAAAAAAGTTGTTTTCTCAGTGCATGCAATGCTTTTACAATACAAATGGTATACATTTCAATTTTACACCAAAGCACTTACTGCAAACCTAATGGAAACACCTTAGGCTAACTTTCCACATGATTATGAGTAGTTTAAAAGTTGTTTCATGGCTGTACACATCAACACAAAAAAGTTGTTATCTCAGTGCATGCAATGCTTAGACAATACAAATAGTATACATTTCAATTTTACACCAAAGCCCTTACTGCAAACCTAATGGAAACAACTTAGATTAACTTCCCACATGATTCTGAGATATCTGAAAGTTGTTTCATACCTGTGCACATCAAGACAAAAAAGTTGTTTTCTCAGTGCATGCAATGCTTTTACAATACATATAGTATACATTTCAATTTTACACCAAAGCACTTACTGCAAATCTAATGGAAACACCTTATGCTAACTTCCCACATGATTATGAGTAGTTTGAAAGTTGTTTCGTGGCTGTACACATCAACAGAAAAAAGTTGTTATCTCAGTGCATGCAATGCTTAGACAATACAAATAGTATACATTTCAATTTTACACCAAAGCACTTACTGCAAACCTAATGGAAACACCTTAGGTTAACTTCCCACATGATTCTGAGATGTCTGAAAGTTGTTTCATACCTGTGCACATAAAGACAAAAAAGTTGATTTCACAGTGAATAGAATGCTTTGACATAAAAGTAGTATACATTTCAATTGTACTCAAAAGTCCTGTCTGCAACCCTAATGCAAACACATTTGGTGAACTTCCCACATGAGTATGACTAGGTTTAAAGTTGTTTCATGCCTCAGTTCATCAAGACAATTAAGTTACTTTCTCAGTACTACTATGCTCTGACATTAAGGTAGTACACATCTGAATTTTACACCAAAGTACTTACTGCAAACTAATGCAAACACCTTAGGTTAACTTCCCACATGATTATGAGTAGTTTGAAAGTTGTTTCATGGCTGTACACATCAACACAAAAAAGTTGTTATCTCAGTGCATGCAATGTTCAGACAATACAAATAGTATACATTTCAATTTTACACCAAAGTACTTACTGCAAACCTAATGGAAACAACTTAGATTAACTTCCCACATGATTCTGAGATGTCTGAAAGTTGTTTCATACCTGTGCACATCAAGACAAAAAAGTTGTTTTCTCAGTGCATGCAATGCTTTTACAATACAAATGGTATACATTTCAATTTTACACCAAAGCACTTACTGCAAACCTAATGGAAACACCTTAGGCTAACTTTCCACATGATTATGAGTAGTTTAAAAGTTGTTTCATGGCTGTACACATAAACACAAAAAAGTTGTTATCTCAGTGCATGCAATGCTTAGACAATACAAATAGTATACATTTCAATTTTACACAAAAGCACTTACTGCAAACCTAATGGAAACACTTTAGGTTAACTTCCCACATGATTCTGAGATGTCTGAAAGTTGTTTCATACCTGTGCACATAAAGACAAAAAAGTTGATTTCACAGTGAATAGAATGCTTTGACATAAAAGTAGTATACATTTCAATTGTACTCAAAAGTCCTGACTGCAAACCTAATGCAAACACATTTGGTTTACTTCCCACATGAGTATGACTAGGTTTAAAGTTGTTTCATACCTCAGTTCATCAAGACAATAAAGTTACTTTCACAGTACTACTATGCTCTGACATTAAGGTAGCACACATCTGAATTTTACACCAAAGTACTTACTGCAAACTAATGGAAACACCTTAGGTTAACTTCCCACATGATTATGAGTAGTTTGAAAGTTATTTCATGGCTGTACACATCAACACAAAAAAGTTGTTATCTCAGTGCATGCAATGCTGAGACAATACAAATAGTATACATTTCAATTTTACACCAAAGTACTTACTGCAAACCTAATGGAAACAACTTAGATTTACTTCCCACATGATTCTGAGATGTCTGAAATTTGTTTCATACCTGTGCACATCAAGATAAAAAAGTTGTTTTCCAGTGCATGCAATGCTTTTACAATACAAATGGTATACATTTCAATTTTACACCAAAGCACTTACTGCAAACCTAATGGAAACACCTTATGCTAACTTCCCACATGATTATGAGTAGTTTGAAAGTTGTTTCGTGGCTGTACACATCAACAGAAAAAAGTTGTTATCTCAGTGCATGCAATGCTTAGACAATACAAATAGTATACATTTCAATTTTACACCAAAGCACTTACTGCAAACCTAATGGAAACACCATAGGTTAACTTCCCACATGATTCTGAGATGTCTGAAAGTTGTTTCATACCTGTGCACATAAAGACAAAAAAGTTGATTTCACAGTGAATAGAATGCTTTGACATAAAAGTAGTATACATTTCAATTGTACTCAAAAGTCCTGTCTGCAACCCTAATGCAAACACATTTGGTGAACTTCCCACATGAGTATGACTAGGTTTAAAGTTGTTTCATGCCTCAGTTCATCAAGACAATAAAGTTACTTTCTCAGTACTACTATGCTCTGACATTAAGGTAGTACACATCTGAATTTTACACCAAAGTACTTACTGCAAACTAATGCAAACACCTTAGGTTAACTTCCCACATGATTATGAGTAGTTTGAAAGTTTTTTCATGGCTGTACACATCAACACAAAAAAGTTGTTATCTCAGTGCATGCAATGCTGAGACAATACAAATAGTATACATTTCAATTTTACACCAAAGTACTTACTGCAAACCTAATGGAAACAACTTAGATTAACTTCCCACATGATTCTGAGATGTCTGAAATTTGTTTCATACCTGTGCACATCAAGACAAAAAACTTGTTTTCCAGTGCATGCAATGCTTTTACAATACAAATGGTATACATTTCAATTTTACACCAAAGCACTTACTGCAAACCTAATGGAAACACCTTAGGCTAACTTCCCACATGATTATGAGTAGTTTGAAAGTTGTTTCGTGGCTGTACACATCAACAGAAAAAAGTTGTTATCTCAGTGCATGCAATGCTTAGACAATACAAATAGTATACATTTCAATTTTACACCAAAGCACTTACTGCAAACCTAATGGAAACAACTTAGATTAACTTCCCACATGATTCTGAGATGTCTGAAAGTTGTTTCATACCTGTGCACATAAAGACAAAAAAGTTGATTTCACAGTGAATAGAATGCTTTGACATAAAAGTAGTATACATTTCAATTGTACTCAAAAGTCCTGTCTGCAACCCTAATGCAAACACATTTGGTGAACTTCCCACATGAGTATGACTAGGTTTAAAGTTGTTTCATGCCTCAGTTCATCAAGACAATTAAGTTACTTTCTCAGTACTACTATGCTCTGACATTAAGGTAGTACACATCTGAATTTTACACCAAAGTACTTACTGCAAACTAATGCAAACACCTTAGGTTAACTTCCCACATGATTATGAGTAGTTTGAAAGTTGTTTCATGGCTGTACACATCAACACAAAAAAGTTGTTATCTCAGTGCATGCAATGTTCAGACAATACAAATAGTATACATTTCAATTTTACACCAAAGTACTTACTGCAAACCTAATGGAAACAACTTAGATTAACTTCCCACATGATTCTGAGATGTCTGAAAGTTGTTTCATACCTGTGCACATCAAGACAAAAAAGTTGTTTTCTCAGTGCATGCAATGCTTTTACAATACAAATGGTATACATTTCAATTTTACACCAAAGCACTTACTGCAAACCTAATGGAAACACCTTAGGCTAACTTTCCACATGATTATGAGTAGTTTAAAAGTTGTTTCATGGCTGTACACATCAACACAAAAAAGTTGTTATCTCAGTGCATGCAATGCTTAGACAATACAAATAGTATACATTTCAATTTTACACCAAAGCCCTTACTGCAAACCTAATGGAAACAACTTAGATTAACTTCCCACATGATTCTGAGATATCTGAAAGTTGTTTCATACCTGTGCACATCAAGACAAAAAAGTTGTTTTCTCAGTGCATGCAATGCTTTTACAATACATATAGTATACATTTCAATTTTACACCAAAGCACTTACTGCAAATCTAATGGAAACACCTTAGGTTAACTTTCCACATGATTATGAGCAGTTTGAAAGTTGTTTCATGGCTGTACACATAAACACAAAAAAGTTGTTATCTCAGTGCATGCAATGCTTAGACAATACAAATAGTATACATT
Organism: Mobula birostris; assembly: GCF_030028105.1. Classification (NCBI taxonomy): domain Eukaryota; kingdom Metazoa; phylum Chordata; class Chondrichthyes; order Myliobatiformes; family Myliobatidae; genus Mobula; species Mobula birostris. The sequence continues at coordinate 128,727 of NW_027278381.1, read as the reverse complement.
TCAATTTTACACAAAAGCACTTACTGCAAACCTAATGGAAACACTTTAGGTTAACTTCCCACATGATTCTGAGATGTCTGAAAGTTGTTTCATACCTGTGCACATAAAGACAAAAAAGTTGATTTCACAGTGAATAGAATGCTTTGACATAAAAGTAGTATACATTTCAATTGTACTCAAAAGTCCTGACTGCAAACCTAATGCAAACACATTTGGTTTACTTCCCACATGAGTATGACTAGGTTTAAAGTTGTTTCATACCTCAGTTCATCAAGACAATAAAGTTACTTTCACAGTACTACTATGCTCTGACATTAAGGTAGCACACATCTGAATTTTACACCAAAGTACTTACTGCAAACTAATGGAAACACCTTAGGTTAACTTCCCACATGATTATGAGTAGTTTGAAAGTTATTTCATGGCTGTACACATCAACACAAAAAAGTTGTTATCTCAGTGCATGCAATGCTGAGACAATACAAATAGTATACATTTCAATTTTACACCAAAGTACTTACTGCAAACCTAATGGAAACAACTTAGATTTACTTCCCACATGATTCTGAGATGTCTGAAATTTGTTTCATACCTGTGCACATCAAGATAAAAAAGTTGTTTTCCAGTGCATGCAATGCTTTTACAATACAAATGGTATACATTTCAATTTTACACCAAAGCACTTACTGCAAACCTAATGGAAACACCTTATGCTAACTTCCCACATGATTATGAGTAGTTTGAAAGTTGTTTCGTGGCTGTACACATCAACAGAAAAAAGTTGTTATCTCAGTGCATGCAATGCTTAGACAATACAAATAGTATACATTTCAATTTTACACCAAAGCACTTACTGCAAACCTAATGGAAACACCATAGGTTAACTTCCCACATGATTCTGAGATGTCTGAAAGTTGTTTCATACCTGTGCACATAAAGACAAAAAAGTTGATTTCACAGTGAATAGAATGCTTTGACATAAAAGTAGTATACATTTCAATTGTACTCAAAAGTCCTGTCTGCAACCCTAATGCAAACACATTTGGTGAACTTCCCACATGAGTATGACTAGGTTTAAAGTTGTTTCATGCCTCAGTTCATCAAGACAATAAAGTTACTTTCTCAGTACTACTATGCTCTGACATTAAGGTAGTACACATCTGAATTTTACACCAAAGTACTTACTGCAAACTAATGCAAACACCTTAGGTTAACTTCCCACATGATTATGAGTAGTTTGAAAGTTTTTTCATGGCTGTACACATCAACACAAAAAAGTTGTTATCTCAGTGCATGCAATGCTGAGACAATACAAATAGTATACATTTCAATTTTACACCAAAGTACTTACTGCAAACCTAATGGAAACAACTTAGATTAACTTCCCACATGATTCTGAGATGTCTGAAATTTGTTTCATACCTGTGCACATCAAGACAAAAAACTTGTTTTCCAGTGCATGCAATGCTTTTACAATACAAATGGTATACATTTCAATTTTACACCAAAGCACTTACTGCAAACCTAATGGAAACACCTTAGGCTAACTTCCCACATGATTATGAGTAGTTTGAAAGTTGTTTCGTGGCTGTACACATCAACAGAAAAAAGTTGTTATCTCAGTGCATGCAATGCTTAGACAATACAAATAGTATACATTTCAATTTTACACCAAAGCACTTACTGCAAACCTAATGGAAACACCTTAGGTTAACTTCCCACATGATTCTGAGATGTCTGAAAGTTGTTTCATACCTGTGCACATAAAGACAAAAAAGTTGATTTCACAGTGAATAGAATGCTTTGACATAAAAGTAGTATACATTTCAATTGTACTCAAAAGTCCTGTCTGCAACCCTAATGCAAACACATTTGGTGAACTTCCCACATGAGTATGACTAGGTTTAAAGTTGATTCATGCCTCAGTTCATCAAGACAATAAAGTTACTTTCTCAGTACTACTATGCTCTGACATTAAGGTAGTACACATCTGAATTTTACACCAAAGTACTTACTGCAAACTAATGCAAACACCTTAGGTTAACTTCCCACATGATTATGAGTAGTTTGAAAGTTGTTTCATGGCTGTACACATCAACACAAAAAAGTTGTTATCTCAGTGCATGCAATGTTCAGACAATACAAATAGTATACATTTCAATTTTACACCAAAGTACTTACTGCAAACCTAATGGAAACAACTTAGATTAACTTCCCACATGATTCTGAGATGTCTGAAAGTTGTTTCATACCTGTGCACATCAAGACAAAAAAGTTGTTTTCTCAGTGCATGCAATGCTTTTACAATACAAATGGTATACATTTCAATTTTACACCAAAGCACTTACTGCAAACCTAATGGAAACACCTTAGGCTAACTTTCCACATGATTATGAGTAGTTTAAAAGTTGTTTCATGGCTGTACACATCAACACAAAAGAGTTGTTATCTCAGTGCATGCAATGCTTAGACAATACAAATAGTATACATTTCAATTTTACACCAAAGCCCTTACTGCAAACCTAATGGAAACAACTTAGATTAATTTCCCACATGATTCTGAGATATCTGAAAGTTGTTTCATACCTGTGCACATCAAGACAAAAAAGTTGTTTTCTCAGTGCATGCAATGCTTTTACAATACATATAGTATACATTTCAATTTTACACCAAAGCACTTACTGTAAATCTAATGGAAACACCTTAGGTTAACTTTCCACATGATTATGAGCAGTTTGAAAGTTGTTTCATGGCTGTACACATAAACACAAAAAAGTTGTTATCTCAGTGCATGCAATGCTTAGACAATACAAATATTATACATTTCAATTTTACACAAAAGCACTTACTGCAAACCTAATGGAAACACTTTAGGTTAACTTCCCACATGATTCTGAGATGTCTGAAAGTTGTTTCATACCTGTGCACATAAAGACAAAAAAGTTGATTTCACAGTGAATAGAATGCTTTGACATAAAAGTAGTATACATTTCAATTGTACTCAAAAGTCCTGACTGCAAACCTAATGCAAACACATTTGGTATACTTCCCACATGAGTATGACTAGGTTTAAAGTTGTTTCCTACCTCAGTTCATCAAGATAATAAAGTTACTTTCACAGTACTACTATGCTCTGACATTAAGGTAGCACACATCTGAATTTTACACCAAAGTACTTACTGCAAACTAATGGAAACACCTTAGGTTAACTTCCCACATGATTATGAGTAGTTTGAAAGTTATTTCATGGCTGTACACATCAACACAAAAAAGTTGTTATCTCAGTGCATGCAATGCTTAGACAATACAAATAGTATACATTTCAATTTTACACCAAAGTACTTACTGCAAACCTAATGGAAACAACTTAGATTAACTTCCCACATGATTCTGAGATGTCTGAAAGTTGTTTCATACCTGTGCACATCAAGACAAAAAAGTTGTTTTCTCAGTGCATGCAATACTTTTACAACGCAAATGGTATTCATTTCAATTTTACACCAAAGCACTTACTGCAAACCTAATGGAAACACCTTAGGCTAACTTTCCACATGATTATGAATAGTTTAAAAGTTGTTTCATGGCTGTACACATCAACACAAAAAAGTTGTTATCTCAGTGCATGCAATGCTTAGACAATACAAATAGTATATATTTCAATTTTACACCAAAGCCCTTACTGCAAACCTAATGGAAACAACTTAGATTAACTTCCCACATGATTCTGAGATATCTGAAAGTTGTTTCATACCTGTGCACATCAAGACAAAAAAGTTGTTTTCTCAGTGCATGCAATGCTTTTACAATACATATAGTATACATTTCAATTTTACACCAAAGCACTTACTGCAAACCTAATGGAAACACCTTAGGTTAACTTCCCACATGATTCTGAGATGTCTGAAAGTTGTTTCATACCTGTGCACATAAAGACAAAAAAGTTGATTTCACAGTGAATAGAATGCTTTGACATAAAAGTAGTATACATTTCAATTGTACTCAAAAGTCCTGTCTGCAACCCTAATGCAAACACATTTGGTGAACTTCCCACATGAGTATGACTAGGTTTAAAGTTGTTTCATGCCTCAGTTCATCAAGACAATAAAGTTACTTTCTCAGTACTACTATGCTCTGACATTAAGGTAGTACACATCTGAATTTTACACCAAAGTACTTACTGCAAACTAATGCAAACACCTTAGGTTAACTTCCCACATGATTATGAGTAGTTTGAAAGTTGTTTCATGGCTGTACACATCAACACAAAAAGTTGTTATCTCAGTGCATGCAATGTTCAGACAATACAAATAGTATACATTTCAATTTTACACCAAAGTACTTACTGCAAACCTAATGGAAACAACTTAGATTAACTTCCCACATGATTCTGAGATGTCTGAAAGTTGTTTCATACCTGTGCACATCAAGACAAAAAAGTTGTTTTCTCAGTGCATGCAATGCTTTTACAATACAAATGGTATACATTTCAATTTTACACCAAAGCACTTACTGCAAACCTAATGGAAACACCTTAGGCTAACTTTCCACATGATTATGAGTAGTTTAAAAGTTGTTTCATGGCTGTACACATCAACACAAAAAAGTTGTTATCTCAGTGCATGCAATGCTTAGACAATACAAATAGTATACATTTCAATTTTACACCAAAGCCCTTACTGCAAACCTAATGGAAACAACTTAGATTAACTTCCCACATGATTCTGAGATATCTGAAAGTTGTTTCATACCTGTGCACATCAAGACAAAAAAGTTGTTTTCTCAGTGCATGCAATGCTTTTACAATACATATAGTATACATTTCAATTTTACACCAAAGCACTTACTGCAAATCTAATGGAAACACCTTAGGTTAACTTTCCACATGATTATGAGCAGTTTGAAAGTTGTTTCATGGCTGTACACATAAACACAAAAAAGTTGTTATCTCAGTGCATGCAATGCTTAGACAATACAAATAGTATACATTTCAATTTTACACAAAAGCACTTACTGCAAACCTAATGGAAACACTTTAGGTTAACTTCCCACATGATTCTGAGATGTCTGAAAGTTGTTTCATACCTGTGCACATAAAGACAAAAAAGTTGATTTCACAGTGAATAGAATGCTTTGACATAAAAGTAGTATACATTTCAATTGTACTCAAAAGTCCTGACTGCAAACCTAATGCAAACACATTTGGTTTACTTCCCACATGAGTATGACCTAGGTTTAAAGTTGTTTCATACCTCAGTTCATCAAGACAATAAAGTTACTTTCACAGTACTACTATGCTCTGACATTAAGGTAGCACACATCTGAATTTTACACCAAAGTACTTACTGCAAACTAATGGAAACACCTTAGGTTAACTTCCCACATGATTATGAGTAGTTTGAAAGTTATTTCATGGCTGTACACATCAACACAAAAAAGTTGTTATCTCAGTGCATGCAATGCTGAGACAATACAAATAGTATACATTTCAATTTTACACCAAAGTACTTACTGCAAACCTAATGGAAACAACTTAGATTTACTTCCCACATGATTCTGAGATGTCTGAAATTTGTTTCATACCTGTGCACATCAAGATAAAAAAGTTGTTTTCCAGTGCATGCAATGCTTTTACAATACAAATGGTATACATTTCAATTTTACACCAAAGCACTTACTGCAAACCTAATGGAAACACCTTATGCTAACTTCCCACATGATTATGAGTAGTTTGAAAGTTGTTTCGTGGCTGTACACATCAACAGAAAAAAGTTGTTATCTCAGTGCATGCAATGCTTAGACAATACAAATAGTATATATTTCAATTTTACACCAAAGCCCTTACTGCAAACCTAATGGAAACAACTTAGATTAACTTCCCACATGATTCTGAGATATCTGAAAGTTGTTTCATACCTGTGCACATCAAGACAAAAAAGTTGTTTTCTCAGTGCATGCAATGCTTTTACAATACATATAGTATACATTTCAATTTTACACCAAAGCACTTACTGCAAACCTAATGGAAACACCTTAGGTTAACTTCCCACATGATTCTGAGATGTCTGAAAGTTGTTTCATACCTGTGCACATAAAGACAAAAAAGTTGATTTCACAGTGAATAGAATGCTTTGACATAAAAGTAGTATACATTTCAATTGTACTCAAAAGTCCTGTCTGCAACCCTAATGCAAACACATTTGGTGAACTTCCCACATGAGTATGACTAGGTTTAAAGTTGTTTCATGCCTCAGTTCATCAAGACAATAAAGTTACTTTCTCAGTACTACTATGCTCTGACATTAAGGTAGTACACATCTGAATTTTACACCAAAGTACTTACTGCAAACTAATGCAAACACCTTAGGTTAACTTCCCACATGATTATGAGTAGTTTGAAAGTTGTTTCATGGCTGTACACATCAACACAAAAAAGTTGTTATCTCAGTGCATGCAATGTTCAGACAATACAAATAGTATACATTTCAATTTTACACCAAAGTACTTACTGCAAACCTAATGGAAACAACTTAGATTAACTTCCCACATGATTCTGAGATGTCTGAAAGTTGTTTCATACCTGTGCACATCAAGACAAAAAAGTTGTTTTCTCAGTGCATGCAATGCTTTTACAATACAAATGGTATACATTTCAATTTTACACCAAAGCACTTACTGCAAACCTAATGGAAACACCTTAGGCTAACTTTCCACATGATTATGAGTAGTTTAAAAGTTGTTTCATGGCTGTACACATCAACACAAAAAAGTTGTTATCTCAGTGCATGCAATGCTTAGACAATACAAATAGTATACATTTCAATTTTACACCAAAGCCCTTACTGCAAACCTAATGGAAACAACTTAGATTAACTTCCCACATGATTCTGAGATATCTGAAAGTTGTTTCATACCTGTGCACATCAAGACAAAAAAGTTGTTTTCTCAGTGCATGCAATGCTTTTACAATACATATAGTATACATTTCAATTTTACACCAAAGCACTTACTGCAAATCTAATGGAAACACCTTATGCTAACTTCCCACATGATTATGAGTAGTTTGAAAGTTGTTTCGTGGCTGTACACATCAACAGAAAAAAGTTGTTATCTCAGTGCATGCAATGCTTAGACAATACAAATAGTATACATTTCAATTTTACACCAAAGCACTTACTGCAAACCTAATGGAAACACCTTAGGTTAACTTCCCACATGATTCTGAGATGTCTGAAAGTTGTTTCATACCTGTGCACATAAAGACAAAAAAGTTGATTTCACAGTGAATAGAATGCTTTGACATAAAAGTAGTATACATTTCAATTGTACTCAAAAGTCCTGTCTGCAACCCTAATGCAAACACATTTGGTGAACTTCCCACATGAGTATGACTAGGTTTAAAGTTGTTTCATGCCTCAGTTCATCAAGACAATTAAGTTACTTTCTCAGTACTACTATGCTCTGACATTAAGGTAGTACACATCTGAATTTTACACCAAAGTACTTACTGCAAACTAATGCAAACACCTTAGGTTAACTTCCCACATGATTATGAGTAGTTTGAAAGTTGTTTCATGGCTGTACACATCAACACAAAAAAGTTGTTATCTCAGTGCATGCAATGTTCAGACAATACAAATAGTATACATTTCAATTTTACACCAAAGTACTTACTGCAAACCTAATGGAAACAACTTAGATTAACTTCCCACATGATTCTGAGATGTCTGAAAGTTGTTTCATACCTGTGCACATCAAGACAAAAAAGTTGTTTTCTCAGTGCATGCAATGCTTTTACAATACAAATGGTATACATTTCAATTTTACACCAAAGCACTTACTGCAAACCTAATGGAAACACCTTAGGCTAACTTTCCACATGATTATGAGTAGTTTAAAAGTTGTTTCATGGCTGTACACATAAACACAAAAAAGTTGTTATCTCAGTGCATGCAATGCTTAGACAATACAAATAGTATACATTTCAATTTTACACAAAAGCACTTACTGCAAACCTAATGGAAACACTTTAGGTTAACTTCCCACATGATTCTGAGATGTCTGAAAGTTGTTTCATACCTGTGCACATAAAGACAAAAAAGTTGATTTCACAGTGAATAGAATGCTTTGACATAAAAGTAGTATACATTTCAATTGTACTCAAAAGTCCTGACTGCAAACCTAATGCAAACACATTTGGTTTACTTCCCACATGAGTATGACTAGGTTTAAAGTTGTTTCATACCTCAGTTCATCAAGACAATAAAGTTACTTTCACAGTACTACTATGCTCTGACATTAAGGTAGCACACATCTGAATTTTACACCAAAGTACTTACTGCAAACTAATGGAAACACCTTAGGTTAACTTCCCACATGATTATGAGTAGTTTGAAAGTTATTTCATGGCTGTACACATCAACACAAAAAAGTTGTTATCTCAGTGCATGCAATGCTGAGACAATACAAATAGTATACATTTCAATTTTACACCAAAGTACTTACTGCAAACCTAATGGAAACAACTTAGATTTACTTCCCACATGATTCTGAGATGTCTGAAATTTGTTTCATACCTGTGCACATCAAGATAAAAAAGTTGTTTTCCAGTGCATGCAATGCTTTTACAATACAAATGGTATACATTTCAATTTTACACCAAAGCACTTACTGCAAACCTAATGGAAACACCTTATGCTAACTTCCCACATGATTATGAGTAGTTTGAAAGTTGTTTCGTGGCTGTACACATCAACAGAAAAAAGTTGTTATCTCAGTGCATGCAATGCTTAGACAATACAAATAGTATACATTTCAATTTTACACCAAAGCACTTACTGCAAACCTAATGGAAACACCATAGGTTAACTTCCCACATGATTCTGAGATGTCTGAAAGTTGTTTCATACCTGTGCACATAAAGACAAAAAAGTTGATTTCACAGTGAATAGAATGCTTTGACATAAAAGTAGTATACATTTCAATTGTACTCAAAAGTCCTGTCTGCAACCCTAATGCAAACACATTTGGTGAACTTCCCACATGAGTATGACTAGGTTTAAAGTTGTTTCATGCCTCAGTTCATCAAGACAATAAAGTTACTTTCTCAGTACTACTATGCTCTGACATTAAGGTAGTACACATCTGAATTTTACACCAAAGTACTTACTGCAAACTAATGCAAACACCTTAGGTTAACTTCCCACATGATTATGAGTAGTTTGAAAGTTTTTTCATGGCTGTACACATCAACACAAAAAAGTTGTTATCTCAGTGCATGCAATGCTGAGACAATACAAATAGTATACATTTCAATTTTACACCAAAGTACTTACTGCAAACCTAATGGAAACAACTTAGATTAACTTCCCACATGATTCTGAGATGTCTGAAATTTGTTTCATACCTGTGCACATCAAGACAAAAAACTTGTTTTCCAGTGCATGCAATGCTTTTACAATACAAATGGTATACATTTCAATTTTACACCAAAGCACTTACTGCAAACCTAATGGAAACACCTTAGGCTAACTTCCCACATGATTATGAGTAGTTTGAAAGTTGTTTCGTGGCTGTACACATCAACAGAAAAAAGTTGTTATCTCAGTGCATGCAATGCTTAGACAATACAAATAGTATACATTTCAATTTTACACCAAAGCACTTACTGCAAACCTAATGGAAACAACTTAGATTAACTTCCCACATGATTCTGAGATGTCTGAAAGTTGTTTCATACCTGTGCACATAAAGACAAAAAAGTTGATTTCACAGTGAATAGAATGCTTTGACATAAAAGTAGTATACATTTCAATTGTACTCAAAAGTCCTGTCTGCAACCCTAATGCAAACACATTTGGTGAACTTCCCACATGAGTATGACTAGGTTTAAAGTTGTTTCATGCCTCAGTTCATCAAGACAATTAAGTTACTTTCTCAGTACTACTATGCTCTGACATTAAGGTAGTACACATCTGAATTTTACACCAAAGTACTTACTGCAAACTAATGCAAACACCTTAGGTTAACTTCCCACATGATTATGAGTAGTTTGAAAGTTGTTTCATGGCTGTACACATCAACACAAAAAAGTTGTTATCTCAGTGCATGCAATGTTCAGACAATACAAATAGTATACATTTCAATTTTACACCAAAGTACTTACTGCAAACCTAATGGAAACAACTTAGATTAACTTCCCACATGATTCTGAGATGTCTGAAAGTTGTTTCATACCTGTGCACATCAAGACAAAAAAGTTGTTTTCTCAGTGCATGCAATGCTTTTACAATACAAATGGTATACATTTCAATTTTACACCAAAGCACTTACTGCAAACCTAATGGAAACACCTTAGGCTAACTTTCCACATGATTATGAGTAGTTTAAAAGTTGTTTCATGGCTGTACACATCAACACAAAAAAGTTGTTATCTCAGTGCATGCAATGCTTAGACAATACAAATAGTATACATTTCAATTTTACACCAAAGCCCTTACTGCAAACCTAATGGAAACAACTTAGATTAACTTCCCACATGATTCTGAGATATCTGAAAGTTGTTTCATACCTGTGCACATCAAGACAAAAAAGTTGTTTTCTCAGTGCATGCAATGCTTTTACAATACATATAGTATACATTTCAATTTTACACCAAAGCACTTACTGCAAATCTAATGGAAACACCTTAGGTTAACTTTCCACATGATTATGAGCAGTTTGAAAGTTGTTTCATGGCTGTACACATAAACACAAAAAAGATGTTATCTCAGTGCATGCAATGCTTAGACAATACAAATAGTATACATTTCAATTTTACACAAAAGCACTTACTGCAAACCTAATGGAAACACTTTAGGTTAACTTCCCACATGATTCTGAGATGTCTGAAAGTTGTTTCATACCTGTGCACATAAAGACAAAAAAGTTGATTTCACAGTGAATAGAATGCTTTGACATAAAAGTAGTATACATTTCAATTGTACTCAAAAGTCCTGACTGCAAACCTAATGCAAACACATTTGGTTTACTTCCCACATGAGTATGACTAGGTTTAAAGTTGTTTCATACCTCAGTTCATCAAGACAATAAAGTTACTTTCACAGTACTACTATGCTCTGACATTAAGGTAGCACACATCTGAATTTTACACCAAAGTACTTACTGCAAACTAATGGAAACACCTTAGGTTAACTTCCCACATGATTATGAGTAGTTTGAAAGTTATTTCATGGCTGTACACATCAACACAAAAAAGTTGTTATCTCAGTGCATGCAATGCTGAGACAATACAAATAGTATACATTTCAATTTTACACCAAAGTACTTACTGCAAACCTAATGGAAACAACTTAGATTTACTTCCCACATGATTCTGAGATGTCTGAAATTTGTTTCATACCTGTGCACATCAAGATAAAAAAGTTGTTTTCCAGTGCATGCAATGCTTTTACAATACAAATGGTATACATTTCAATTTTACACCAAAGCACTTACTGCAAACCTAATGGAAACACCTTATGCTAACTTCCCACATGATTATGAGTAGTTTGAAAGTTGTTTCGTGGCTGTACACATCAACAGAAAAAAGTTGTTATCTCAGTGCATGCAATGCTTAGACAATACAAATAGTATACATTTCAATTTTACACCAAAGCACTTACTGCAAACCTAATGGAAACACCATAGGTTAACTTCCCACATGATTCTGAGATGTCTGAAAGTTGTTTCATACCTGTGCACATAAAGACAAAAAAGTTGATTTCACAGTGAATAGAATGCTTTGACATAAAAGTAGTATACATTTCAATTGTACTCAAAAGTCCTGTCTGCAACCCTAATGCAAACACATTTGGTGAACTTCCCACATGAGTATGACTAGGTTTAAAGTTGTTTCATGCCTCAGTTCATCAAGACAATAAAGTTACTTTCTCAGTACTACTATGCTCTGACATTAAGGTAGTACACATCTGAATTTTACACCAAAGTACTTACTGCAAACTAATGCAAACACCTTAGGTTAACTTCCCACATGATTATGAGTAGTTTGAAAGTTTTTTCATGGCTGTACACATCAACACAAAAAAGTTGTTATCTCAGTGCATGCAATGCTGAGACAATACAAATAGTATACATTTCAATTTTACACCAAAGTACTTACTGCAAACCTAATGGAAACAACTTAGATTAACTTCCCACATGATTCTGAGATGTCTGAAATTTGTTTCATACCTGTGCACATCAAGACAAAAAACTTGTTTTCCAGTGCATGCAATGCTTTTACAATACAAATGGTATACATTTCAATTTTACACCAAAGCACTTACTGCAAACCTAATGGAAACACCTTAGGCTAACTTCCCACATGATTATGAGTAGTTTGAAAGTTGTTTCGTGGCTGTACACATCAACAGAAAAAAGTTGTTATCTCAGTGCATGCAATGCTTAGACAATACAAATAGTATACATTTCAATTTTACACCAAAGCACTTACTGCAAACCTAATGGAAACACCTTAGGTTAACTTCCCACATGATTCTGAGATGTCTGAAAGTTGTTTCATACCTGTGCACATAAAGACAAAAAAGTTGATTTCACAGTGAATAGAATGCTTTGACATAAAAGTAGTATACATTTCAATTGTACTCAAAAGTCCTGTCTGCAACCCTAATGCAAACACATTTGGTGAACTTCCCACATGAGTATGACTAGGTTTAAAGTTGTTTCATGCCTCAGTTCATCAAGACAATAAAGTTACTTTCTCAGTACTACTATGCTCTGACATTAAGGTAGTACACATCTGAATTTTACACCAAAGTACTTACTGCAAACTAATGCAAACACCTTAGGTTAACTTCCCACATGATTATGAGTAGTTTGAAAGTTGTTTCATGGCTGTACACATCAACACAAAAAAGTTGTTATCTCAGTGCATGCAATGTTCAGACAATACAAATAGTATACATTTCAATTTTACACCAAAGTACTTACTGCAAACCTAATGGAAACAACTTAGATTAACTTCCCACATGATTCTGAGATGTCTGAAAGTTGTTTCATACCTGTGCACATCAAGACAAAAAAGTTGTTTTCTCAGTGCATGCAATGCTTTTACAATACAAATGGTATACATTTCAATTTTACACCAAAGCACTTACTGCAAACCTAATGGAAACACCTTAGGCTAACTTTCCACATGATTATGAGTAGTTTAAAAGTTGTTTCATGGCTGTACACATCAACACAAAAGAGTTGTTATCTCAGTGCATGCAATGCTTAGACAATACAAATAGTATACATTTCAATTTTACACCAAAGCCCTTACTGCAAACCTAATGGAAACAACTTAGATTAATTTCCCACATGATTCTGAGATATCTGAAAGTTGTTTCATACCTGTGCACATCAAGACAAAAAAGTTGTTTTCTCAGTGCATGCAATGCTTTTACAATACATATAGTATACATTTCAATTTTACACCAAAGCACTTACTGTAAATCTAATGGAAACACCTTAGGTTAACTTTCCACATGATTATGAGCAGTTTGAAAGTTGTTTCATGGCTGTACACATAAACACAAAAAAGTTGTTATCTCAGTGCATGCAATGCTTAGACAATACAAATATTATACATTTCAATTTTACACAAAAGCACTTACTGCAAACCTAATGGAAACACTTTAGGTTAACTTCCCACATGATTCTGAGATGTCTGAAAGTTGTTTCATACCTGTGCACATAAAGACAAAAAAGTTGATTTCACAGTGAATAGAATGCTTTGACATAAAAGTAGTATACATTTCAATTGTACTCAAAAGTCCTGACTGCAAACCTAATGCAAACACATTTGGTATACTTCCCACATGAGTATGACTAGGTTTAAAGTTGTTTCCTACCTCAGTTCATCAAGACAATAAAGTTACTTTCACAGTACTACTATGCTCTGACATTAAGGTAGCACACATCTGAATTTTACACCAAAGTACTTACTGCAAACTAATGGAAACACCTTAGGTTAACTTCCCACATGATTATGAGTAGTTTGAAAGTTATTTCATGGCTGTACACATCAACACAAAAAAGTTGTTATCTCAGTGCATGCAATGCTTAGACAATACAAATAGTATACATTTCAATTTTACACCAAAGTACTTACTGCAAACCTAATGGAAACAACTTAGATTAACTTCCCACATGATTCTGAGATGTCTGAAAGTTGTTTCATACCTGTGCACATCAAGACAAAAAAGTTGTTTTCTCAGTGCATGCAATACTTTTACAACGCAAATGGTATTCATTTCAATTTTACACCAAAGCACTTACTGCAAACCTAATGGAAACACCTTAGGCTAACTTTCCACATGATTATGAATAGTTTAAAAGTTGTTTCATGGCTGTACACATCAACACAAAAAAGTTGTTATCTCAGTGCATGCAATGCTTAGACAATACAAATAGTATATATTTCAATTTTACACCAAAGCCCTTACTGCAAACCTAATGGAAACAACTTAGATTAACTTCCCACATGATTCTGAGATATCTGAAAGTTGTTTCATACCTGTGCACATCAAGACAAAAAAGTTGTTTTCTCAGTGCATGCAATGCTTTTACAATACATATAGTATACATTTCAATTTTACACCAAAGCACTTACTGCAAACCTAATGGAAACACCTTAGGTTAACTTCCCACATGATTCTGAGATGTCTGAAAGTTGTTTCATACCTGTGCACATAAAGACAAAAAAGTTGATTTCACAGTGAATAGAATGCTTTGACATAAAAGTAGTATACATTTCAATTGTACTCAAAAGTCCTGTCTGCAACCCTAATGCAAACACATTTGGTGAACTTCCCACATGAGTATGACTAGGTTTAAAGTTGTTTCATGCCTCAGTTCATCAAGACAATAAAGTTACTTTCTCAGTACTACTATGCTCTGACATTAAGGTAGTACACATCTGAATTTTACACCAAAGTACTTACTGCAAACTAATGCAAACACCTTAGGTTAACTTCCCACATGATTATGAGTAGTTTGAAAGTTGTTTCATGGCTGTACACATCAACACAAAAAAGTTGTTATCTCAGTGCATGCAATGTTCAGACAATACAAATAGTATACATTTCAATTTTACACCAAAGTACTTACTGCAAACCTAATGGAAACAACTTAGATTAACTTCCCACATGATTCTGAGATGTCTGAAAGTTGTTTCATACCTGTGCACATCAAGACAAAAAAGTTGTTTTCTCAGTGCATGCAATGCTTTTACAATACAAATGGTATACATTTCAATTTTACACCAAAGCACTTACTGCAAACCTAATGGAAACACCTTAGGCTAACTTTCCACATGATTATGAGTAGTTTAAAAGTTGTTTCATGGCTGTACACATCAACACAAAAAAGTTGTTATCTCAGTGCATGCAATGCTTAGACAATACAAATAGTATACATTTCAATTTTACACCAAAGCCCTTACTGCAAACCTAATGGAAACAACTTAGATTAACTTCCCACATGATTCTGAGATATCTGAAAGTTGTTTCATACCTGTGCACATCAAGACAAAAAAGTTGTTTTCTCAGTGCATGCAATGCTTTTACAATACATATAGTATACATTTCAATTTTACACCAAAGCACTTACTGCAAATCTAATGGAAACACCTTAGGTTAACTTTCCACATGATTATGAGCAGTTTGAAAGTTGTTTCATGGCTGTACACATAAACACAAAAAAGTTGTTATCTCAGTGCATGCAATGCTTAGACAATACAAATAGTATACATTTCAATTTTACACAAAAGCACTTACTGCAAACCTAATGGAAACACTTTAGGTTAACTTCCCACATGATTCTGAGATGTCTGAAAGTTGTTTCATACCTGTGCACATAAAGACAAAAAAGTTGATTTCACAGTGAATAGAATGCTTTGACATAAAAGTAGTATACATTTCAATTGTACTCAAAAGTCCTGACTGCAAACCTAATGCAAACACATTTGGTTTACTTCCCACATGAGTATGACTAGGTTTAAAGTTGTTTCATACCTCAGTTCATCAAGACAATAAAGTTACTTTCACAGTACTACTATGCTCTGACATTAAGGTAGCACACATCTGAATTTTACACCAAAGTACTTACTGCAAACTAATGGAATCACCTTAGGTTAACTTCCCACATGATTATGAGTAGTTTGAAAGTTATTTCATGGCTGTACACATCAACACAAAAAAGTTGTTATCTCAGTGCATGCAATGCTTAGACAATACAAATAGTATACATTTCAATTTTACACCAAAGTACTTACTGCAAACCTAATGGAAACAACTTAGATTAACTTCCCACATGATTCTGAGATGTCTGAAAGTTGTTTCATACCTGTGCACATCAAGACAAAAAAGTTGTTTTCTCAGTGCATGCAATGCTTTTACAACGCAAATGGTATTCATTTCAATTTTACACCAAAGCACTTACTGCAAACCTAATGGAAACACCTTAGGCTAACTTTCCACATGATTATGAATAGTTTAAAAGTTGTTTCATGGCTGTACACATCAACACAAAAAAGTTGTTATCTCAGTGCATGCAATGCTTAGACAATACAAATAGTATATATTTCAATTTTACACCAAAGCCCTTACTGCAAACCTAATGGAAACAACTTAGATTAACTTCCCACATGATTCTGAGATATCTGAAAGTTGTTTCATACCTGTGCACATCAAGACAAAAAAGTTGTTTTCTCAGTGCATGCAATGCTTTTACAATACATATAGTATACATTTCAATTTTACACCAAAGCACTTACTGCAAACCTAAAGGAAACACCTTAGGTTAACTTTCCATATGATTATGAGTAGTTTGAAAGTTGTTTCATGGCTGTACACATAAACACAAAAAAGTTGTTATCTCAGTGCATGCAATGCTTAGACAATACAAATAGTATACATTTCAATTTTACACCAAAGCACTTACTGCAAACCTAATGGAAACACTTTAGGTTAACTTCCCACATGATTCTGAGATGTCTGAAAGTTGTTTCATACCTGTGCACATAAAGACAAAAAAGTTGATTTCACAGTGAATAGAATGCTTTGACATAAAAGTAGTATACATTTCAATTGTACTCAAAAGTCCTGACTGCAAACCTAATGCAAACACATTTGGTTTAATTCCCACATGAGTATGACTAGGTTTAAAGTTGTTTCATACCTCAGTTCATCAAGACAAGAAAGTTACTTTCTCAGTACTACTATGCTCTGACATTAAGGTAGTAGACATCTGAATTTTACACCAAAGTACATACTGCAAACTAATGGAAACACCTTAGGTTAACTTCCCACATGATTATGAGTAGTTTGAAAGTTGTTTCATGGCTGTACACATCATCACAAAAAAGTTGTTATCTCAGTGCATGCAATGCTTAGACAATACAAATAGTATACATTTCAATTTTACACCAAAGTACTTACTGCAAACGTAATGGAAACAACTTAGATTAACTTCCCAAATGATTCTGAGATTTCTGAAAGTTGTTTCATACCTGTGCACATTATGACAAAAAAGTTGTTATCTCAGTGCATGCAATGCTTAGACAATACAAATAGTATACATTTCAATTTTACACCAAAGCCCTTACTGCAAACCTAATGGAAACAACTAAGATTAACTTCCCACATGATTCTGAGATATCTGAGAGTTGTTTCATACCTGTGCACATCAAGGCAAAAAAGTTGTTTTCTCAGTGCATGCAATGCTTTTACAATACATAGAGTATACATTTCAATTTTACACCAAAGCACTTACTGCAAACCTAATGGAAACACCTTAGGTTAACTTCCCACATGATTATGAGTAGTTTGAAAGTTGTTTCATGGCTGTAGACATCAAAACAAAAAACTTGTTATCTCAGTGCATGCAATGTTTAGACAATACAAATTGTATACATTTCAATTTTACACCAAAGTACTTACTGCAAACCTAATGGAAACACCTTAGGCTAACTTTCCACATGATTATGAGTAGTTTGAAAGTTGTTTCATGGCTGTACACATTAACACAAAAAAGTTGTTATCTCAGTGCATGCAATGCTTAGACAATACAAATAGTATACATTTCAATTTTACACCAAAGCACTTACTGCAAACCTAATGGAAACACCTTAGGTTAACTTCCCACATGATTCTGAGATGTCTGAAAGTTGTTTCATACCTGTGCACATAAAGACAAAAAAGTTGATTTCACAGTGAATAGAATGCTTTGACATAAAAGTAGTATACATTTCAATTGTACTCAAAAGTCCTGTCTGCAACCCTAATGCAAACACATTTGGTGAACTTCCCACATGAGTATGACTAGGTTTAAAGTTGTTTCATGCCTCAGTTCATCAAGACAATAAAGTTACTTTCTCAGTACTACTATGCTCTGACATTAAGGTAGTACACATCTGAATTTTACACCAAAGTACTTACTGCAAACTAATGCAAACACCTTAGGTTAACTTCCCACATGATTATGAGTAGTTTGAAAGTTGTTTCATGGCTGTACACATCAACACAAAAAAGTTGTTATCTCAGTGCATGCAATGTTCAGACAATACAAATAGTATACATTTCAATTTTACACCAAAGTACTTACTGCAAACCTAATGGAAACAACTTAGATTAACTTCCCACATGATTCTGAGATGTCTGAAAGTTGTTTCATACCTGTGCACATCAAGACAAAAAAGTTGTTTTCTCAGTGCATGCAATGCTTTTACAATACAAATGGTATACATTTCAATTTTACACCAAAGCACTTACTGCAAACCTAATGGAAACACCTTAGGCTAACTTTCCACATGATTATGAGTAGTTTAAAAGTTGTTTCATGGCTGTACACATCAACACAAAAAAGTTGTTATCTCAGTGCATGCAATGCTTAGACAATACAAATAGTATACATTTCAATTTTACACCAAAGCCCTTACTGCAAACCTAATGGAAACAACTTAGATTAACTTCCCACATGATTCTGAGATATCTGAAAGTTGTTTCATACCTGTGCACATCAAGACAAAAAAGTTGTTTTCTCAGTGCATGCAATGCTTTTACAATACATATAGTATACATTTCAATTTTACACCAAAGCACTTACTGCAAATCTAATGGAAACACCTTAGGTTAACTTTCCACATGATTATGAGCAGTTTGAAAGTTGTTTCATGGCTGTACACATAAACACAAAAAAGTTGTTATCTCAGTGCATGCAATGCTTAGACAATACAAATAGTATACATTTCAATTTTACACAAAAGCACTTACTGCAAACCTAATGGAAACACTTTAGGTTAACTTCCCACATGATTCTGAGATGTCTGAAAGTTGTTTCATACCTGTGCACATAAAGACAAAAAAGTTGATTTCACAGTGAATAGAATGCTTTGACATAAAAGTAGTATACATTTCAATTGTACTCAAAAGTCCTGACTGCAAACCTAATGCAAACACATTTGGTTTACTTCCCACATGAGTATGACTAGGTTTAAAGTTGTTTCATACCTCAGTTCATCAAGACAATAAAGTTACTTTCACAGTACTACTATGCTCTGACATTAAGGTAGCACACATCTGAATTTTACACCAAAGTACTTACTGCAAACTAATGGAAACACCTTAGGTTAACTTCCCACATGATTATGAGTAGTTTGAAAGTTATTTCATGGCTGTACACATCAACACAAAAAAGTTGTTATCTCAGTGCATGCAATGCTGAGACAATACAAATAGTATACATTTCAATTTTACACCAAAGTACTTACTGCAAACCTAATGGAAACAACTTAGATTTACTTCCCACATGATTCTGAGATGTCTGAAATTTGTTTCATACCTGTGCACATCAAGATAAAAAAGTTGTTTTCCAGTGCATGCAATGCTTTTACAATACAAATGGTATACATTTCAATTTTACACCAAAGCACTTACTGCAAACCTAATGGAAACACCTTATGCTAACTTCCCACATGATTATGAGTAGTTTGAAAGTTGTTTCGTGGCTGTACACATCAACAGAAAAAAGTTGTTATCTCAGTGCATGCAATGCTTAGACAATACAAATAGTATACATTTCAATTTTACACCAAAGCACTTACTGCAAACCTAATGGAAACACCATAGGTTAACTTCCCACATGATTCTGAGATGTCTGAAAGTTGTTTCATACCTGTGCACATAAAGACAAAAAAGTTGATTTCACAGTGAATAGAATGCTTTGACATAAAAGTAGTATACATTTCAATTGTACTCAAAAGTCCTGTCTGCAACCCTAATGCAAACACATTTGGTGAACTTCCCACATGAGTATGACTAGGTTTAAAGTTGTTTCATGCCTCAGTTCATCAAGACAATAAAGTTACTTTCTCAGTACTACTATGCTCTGACATTAAGGTAGTACACATCTGAATTTTACACCAAAGTACTTACTGCAAACTAATGCAAACACCTTAGGTTAACTTCCCACATGATTATGAGTAGTTTGAAAGTTTTTTCATGGCTGTACACATCAACACAAAAAAGTTGTTATCTCAGTGCATGCAATGCTGAGACAATACAAATAGTATACATTTCAATTTTACACCAAAGTACTTACTGCAAACCTAATGGAAACAACTTAGATTAACTTCCCACATGATTCTGAGATGTCTGAAATTTGTTTCATACCTGTGCACATCAAGACAAAAAACTTGTTTTCCAGTGCATGCAATGCTTTTACAATACAAATGGTATACATTTCAATTTTACACCAAAGCACTTACTGCAAACCTAATGGAAACACCTTAGGCTAACTTCCCACATGATTATGAGTAGTTTGAAAGTTGTTTCGTGGCTGTACACATCAACAGAAAAAAGTTGTTATCTCAGTGCATGCAATGCTTAGACAATACAAATAGTATACATTTCAATTTTACACCAAAGCACTTACTGCAAACCTAATGGAAACACCTTAGGTTAACTTCCCACATGATTCTGAGATGTCTGAAAGTTGTTTCATACCTGTGCACATAAAGACAAAAAAGTTGATTTCACAGTGAATAGAATGCTTTGACATAAAAGTAGTATACATTTCAATTGTACTCAAAAGTCCTGTCTGCAACCCTAATGCAAACACATTTGGTGAACTTCCCACATGAGTATGACTAGGTTTAAAGTTGTTTCATGCCTCAGTTCATCAAGACAATAAAGTTACTTTCTCAGTACTACTATGCTCTGACATTAAGGTAGTACACATCTGAATTTTACACCAAAGTACTTACTGCAAACTAATGCAAACACCTTAGGTTAACTTCCCACATGATTATGAGTAGTTTGAAAGTTGTTTCATGGCTGTACACATCAACACAAAAAAGTTGTTATCTCAGTGCATGCAATGTTCAGACAATACAAATAGTATACATTTCAATTTTACACCAAAGTACTTACTGCAAACCTAATGGAAACAACTTAGATTAACTTCCCACATGATTCTGAGATGTCTGAAAGTTGTTTCATACCTGTGCACATCAAGACAAAAAAGTTGTTTTCTCAGTGCATGCAATGCTTTTACAATACAAATGGTATACATTTCAATTTTACACCAAAGCACTTACTGCAAACCTAATGGAAACACCTTAGGCTAACTTTCCACATGATTATGAGTAGTTTAAAAGTTGTTTCATGGCTGTACACATCAACACAAAAAAGTTGTTATCTCAGTGCATGCAATGCTTAGACAATACAAATAGTATACATTTCAATTTTACACCAAAGCCCTTACTGCAAACCTAATGGAAACAACTTAGATTAACTTCCCACATGATTCTGAGATATCTGAAAGTTGTTTCATACCTGTGCACATCAAGACAAAAAAGTTGTTTTCTCAGTGCATGCAATGCTTTTACAATACATATAGTATACATTTCAATTTTACACCAAAGCACTTACTGTAAATCTAATGGAAACACCTTAGGTTAACTTTCCACATGATTATGAGCAGTTTGAAAGTTGTTTCATGGCTGTACACATAAACACAAAAAAGTTGTTATCTCAGTGCATGCAATGCTTAGACAATACAAATATTATACATTTCAATTTTACACAAAAGCACTTACTGCAAACCTAATGGAAACACTTTAGGTTAACTTCCCACATGATTCTGAGATGTCTGAAAGTTGTTTCATACCTGTGCAAATAAAGACAAAAAAGTTGATTTCACAGTGAATAGAATGCTTTGACATAAAAGTAGTATACATTTCAATTGTACTCAAAAGTCCTGACTGCAAACCTAATGCAAACACATTTGGTATACTTCCCACATGAGTATGACTAGGTTTAAAGTTGTTTCATACCTCAGTTCATCAAGACAATAAAGTTACTTTCACAGTACTACTATGCTCTGACATTAAGGTAGCACACATCTGAATTTTACACCAAAGTACTTACTGCAAACTAATGGAAACACCTTAGGTTAACTTCCCACATGATTATGAGTAGTTTGAAAGTTATTTCATGGCTGTACACATCAACACAAAAAAGTTGTTATCTCAGTGCATGCAATGCTTAGACAATACAAATAGTATACGTTTCAATTTTACACCAAAGTACTTACTGCAAACCTAATGGAAACAACTTAGATTAACTTCCCACATGATTCTGAGATGTCTGAAAGTTGTTTCATACCTGTGCACATCAAGACAAAAAAGTTGTTTTCTCAGTGCATGCAATGCTTTTACAACGCAAATGGTATTCATTTCAATTTTACACCAAAGCACTTACTGCAAACCTAATGGAAACACCTTAGGCTAACTTTCCACATGATTATGAATAGTTTAAAAGTTGTTTCATGGCTGTACACATCAACACAAAAAAGTTGTTATCTCAGTGCATGCAATGCTTAGACAATACAAATAGTATATATTTCAATTTTACACCAAAGCCCTTACTGCAAACCTAATGGAAACAACTTAGATTAACTTCCCACATGATTCTGAGATATCTGAAAGTTGTTTCATACCTGTGCACATCAAGACAAAAAAGTTGTTTTCTCAGTGCATGCAATGCTTTTACAATACATATAGTATACATTTCAATTTTACACCAAAGCACTTACTGCAAACCTAATGGAAACACCTTAGGTTAACTTCCCACATGATTCTGAGATGTCTGAAAGTTGTTTCATACCTGTGCACATAAAGACAAAAAAGTTGATTTCACAGTGAATAGAATGCTTTGACATAAAAGTAGTATACATTTCAATTGTACTCAAAAGTCCTGTCTGCAACCCTAATGCAAACACATTTGGTGAACTTCCCACATGAGTATGACTAGGTTTAAAGTTGTTTCATGCCTCAGTTCATCAAGACAATAAAGTTACTTTCTCAGTACTACTATGCTCTGACATTAAGGTAGTACACATCTGAATTTTACACCAAAGTACTTACTGCAAACTAATGCAAACACCTTAGGTTAACTTCCCACATGATTATGAGTAGTTTGAAAGTTGTTTCATGGCTGTACACATCAACACAAAAAAGTTGTTATCTCAGTGCATGCAATGTTCAGACAATACAAATAGTATACATTTCAATTTTACACCAAAGTACTTACTGCAAACCTAATGGAAACAACTTAGATTAACTTCCCACATGATTCTGAGATGTCTGAAAGTTGTTTCATACCTGTGCACATCAAGACAAAAAAGTTGTTTTCTCAGTGCATACAATGCTTTTACAATACAAATGGTATACATTTCAATTTTACACCAAAGCACTTACTGCAAACCTAATGGAAACACCTTAGGCTAACTTTCCACATGATTATGAGTAGTTTAAAAGTTGTTTCATGGCTGTACACATCAACACAAAAAAGTTGTTATCTCAGTGCATGCAATGCTTAGACAATACAAATAGTATACATTTCAATTTTACACCAAAGCCCTTACTGCAAACCTAATGGAAACAACTTAGATTAACTTCCCACATGATTCTGAGATATCTGAAAGTTGTTTCATACCTGTGCACATCAAGACAAAAAAGTTGTTTTCTCAGTGCATGCAATGCTTTTACAATACATATAGTATACATTTCAATTTTACACCAAAGCACTTACTGCAAATCTAATGGAAACACCTTATGCTAACTTCCCACATGATTATGAGTAGTTTGAAAGTTGTTTCGTGGCTGTACACATCAACAGAAAAAAGTTGTTATCTCAGTGCATGCAATGCTTAGACAATACAAATAGTATACATTTCAATTTTACACCAAAGCACTTACTGCAAACCTAATGGAAACACCTTAGGTTAACTTCCCACATGATTCTGAGATGTCTGAAAGTTGTTTCATACCTGTGCACATAAAGACAAAAAAGTTGATTTCACAGTGAATAGAATGCTTTGACATAAAAGTAGTATACATTTCAATTGTACTCAAAAGTCCTGTCTGCAACCCTAATGCAAACACATTTGGTGAACTTCCCACATGAGTATGACTAGGTTTAAAGTTGTTTCATGCCTCAGTTCATCAAGACAATTAAGTTACTTTCTCAGTACTACTATGCTCTGACATTAAGGTAGTACACATCTGAATTTTACACCAAAGTACTTACTGCAAACTAATGCAAACACCTTAGGTTAACTTCCCACATGATTATGAGTAGTTTGAAAGTTGTTTCATGGCTGTACACATCAACACAAAAAAGTTGTTATCTCAGTGCATGCAATGTTCAGACAATACAAATAGTATACATTTCAATTTTACACCAAAGTACTTACTGCAAACCTAATGGAAACAACTTAGATTAACTTCCCACATGATTCTGAGATGTCTGAAAGTTGTTTCATACCTGTGCACATCAAGACAAAAAAGTTGTTTTCTCAGTGCATGCAATGCTTTTACAATACAAATGGTATACATTTCAATTTTACACCAAAGCACTTACTGCAAACCTAATGGAAACACCTTAGGCTAACTTTCCACATGATTATGAGTAGTTTAAAAGTTGTTTCATGGCTGTACACATAAACACAAAAAAGTTGTTATCTCAGTGCATGCAATGCTTAGACAATACAAATAGTATACATTTCAATTTTACACAAAAGCACTTACTGCAAACCTAATGGAAACACTTTAGGTTAACTTCCCACATGATTCTGAGATGTCTGAAAGTTGTTTCATACCTGTGCACATAAAGACAAAAAAGTTGATTTCACAGTGAATAGAATGCTTTGACATAAAAGTAGTATACATTTCAATTGTACTCAAAAGTCCTGACTGCAAACCTAATGCAAACACATTTGGTTTACTTCCCACATGAGTATGACTAGGTTTAAAGTTGTTTCATACCTCAGTTCATCAAGACAATAAAGTTACTTCCACAGTACTACTATGCTCTGACATTAAGGTAGCACACATCTGAATTTTACACCAAAGTACTTACTGCAAACTAATGGAAACACCTTAGGTTAACTTCCCACATGATTATGAGTAGTTTGAAAGTTATTTCATGGCTGTACACATCAACACAAAAAAGTTGTTATCTCAGTGCATGCAATGCTGAGACAATACAAATAGTATACATTTCAATTTTACACCAAAGTACTTACTGTAAACCTAATGGAAACAACTTAGATTTACTTCCCACATGATTCTGAGATGTCTGAAATTTGTTTCATACCTGTGCACATCAAGATAAAAAAGTTGTTTTCCAGTGCATGCAATGCTTTTACAATACAAATGGTATACATTTCAATTTTACACCAAAGCACTTACTGCAAACCTAATGGAAACACCTTATGCTAACTTCCCACATGATTATGAGTAGTTTGAAAGTTGTTTCGTGGCTGTACACATCAACAGAAAAAAGTTGTTATCTCAGTGCATGCAATGCTTAGACAATACAAATAGTATACATTTCAATTTTACACCAAAGCACTTACTGCAAACCTAATGGAAACACCATAGGTTAACTTCCCACATGATTCTGAGATGTCTGAAAGTTGTTTCATACCTGTGCACATAAAGACAAAAAAGTTGATTTCACAGTGAATAGAATGCTTTGACATAAAAGTAGTATACATTTCAATTGTACTCAAAAGTCCTGTCTGCAACCCTAATGCAAACACATTTGGTGAACTTCCCACATGAGTATGACTAGGTTTAAAGTTGTTTCATGCCTCAGTTCATCAAGACAATAAAGTTACTTTCTCAGTACTACTATGCTCTGACATTAAGGTAGTACACATCTGAATTTTACACCAAAGTACTTACTGCAAACTAATGCAAACACCTTAGGTTAACTTCCCACATGATTATGAGTAGTTTGAAAGTTTTTTCATGGCTGTACACATCAACACAAAAAAGTTGTTATCTCAGTGCATGCAATGCTGAGACAATACAAATAGTATACATTTCAATTTTACACCAAAGTACTTACTGCAAACCTAATGGAAACAACTTAGATTAACTTCCCACATGATTCTGAGATGTCTGAAAGTTGTTTCATACCTGTGCACATCAAGACAAAAAAGTTGTTTTCTCAGTGCATGCAATGCTTTTACAATACAAATGGTATACATTTCAATTTTACACCAAAGCACTTACTGCAAACCTAATGGAAACACCTTAGGCTAACTTTCCACATGATTATGAGTAGTTTAAAAGTTGTTTCATGGCTGTACACATCAACACAAAAAAGTTGTTATCTCAGTGCATGCAATGCTTAGACAATACAAATAGTATACATTTCAATTTTACACCAAAGCCCTTACTGCAAACCTAATGGAAACAACTTAGATTAACTTCCCACATGATTCTGAGATATCTGAAAGTTGTTTCATACCTGTGCACATCAAGACAAAAAAGTTGTTTTCTCAGTGCATGCAATGCTTTTACAATACATATAGTATACATTTCAATTTTACACCAAAGCACTTACTGCAAATCTAATGGAAACACCTTAGGTTAACTTTCCACATGATTATGAGCAGTTTGAAAGTTGTTTCATGGCTGTACACATAAACACAAAAAAGTTGTTATCTCAGTGCATGCAATGCTTAGACAATACAAATAGTATACATTTCAATTTTACACAAAAGCACTTACTGCAAACCTAATGGAAACACTTTAGGTTAACTTCCCACATGATTCTGAGATGTCTGAAAGTTGTTTCATACCTGTGCACATAAAGACAAAAAAGTTGATTTCACAGTGAATAGAATGCTTTGACATAAAAGTAGTATACATTTCAATTGTACTCAAAAGTCCTGACTGCAAACCTAATGCAAACACATTTGGTTTACTTCCCACATGAGTATGACTAGGTTTAAAGTTGTTTCATACCTCAGTTCATCAAGACAATAAACTTACTTTCACAGTACTACTATGCTCCGACATTAAGGTAGCACACATCTGAATTTTACACCAAAGTACTTACTGCAAACTAATGGAAACACCTTAGGTTAACTTCCCACATGATTTTGAGTAGTTTGAAAGTTATTTCATGGCTGTACACATCAACACAAAAAAGTTGTTATCTCAGTGCATGCAATGCTGAGACAATACAAATAGTATACATTTCAATTTTACACCAAAGTACTTACTGCAAACCTAATGGAAACAACTTAGATTTACTTCCCACATGATTCTGAGATGTCTGAAATTTGTTTCATACCTGTGCACATCAAGATAAAAAAGTTGTTTTCCAGTGCATGCAATGCTTTTACAATACAAATGGTATACATTTCAATTTTACACCAAAGCACTTACTGCAAACCTAATGGAAACACCTTATGCTAACTTCCCACATGATTATGAGTAGTTTGAAAGTTGTTTCGTGGCTGTACACATCAACAGAAAAAAGTTGTTATCTCAGTGCATGCAATGCTTAGACAATACAAATAGTATACATTTCAATTTTACACCAAAGCACTTACTGCAAACCTAATGGAAACACCATAGGTTAACTTCCCACATGATTCTGAGATGTCTGAAAGTTGTTTCATACCTGTGCACATAAAGACAAAAAAGTTGATTTCACAGTGAATAGAATGCTTTGACATAAAAGTAGTATACATTTCAATTGTACTCAAAAGTCCTGTCTGCAACCCTAATGCAAACACATTTGGTGAACTTCCCACATGAGTATGACTAGGTTTAAAGTTGTTTCATGCCTCAGTTC
The DNA here is from genome assembly GCF_030028105.1 of Mobula birostris. Lineage (NCBI taxonomy): Eukaryota > Metazoa > Chordata > Chondrichthyes > Myliobatiformes > Myliobatidae > Mobula > Mobula birostris. The sequence goes on along the minus strand of NW_027278381.1, from coordinate 100,525 downwards.
ATCAAGACAATAAAGTTACTTTCTCAGTACTACTATGCTCTGACATTAAGGTAGTACACATCTGAATTTTACACCAAAGTACTTACTGCAAACTAATGCAAACACCTTAGGTTAACTTCCCACATGATTATGAGTAGTTTGAAAGTTTTTTCATGGCTGTACACATCAACACAAAAAAGTTGTTATCTCAGTGCATGCAATGCTGAGACAATACAAATAGTATACATTTCAATTTTACACCAAAGTACTTACTGCAAACCTAATGGAAACAACTTAGATTAACTTCCCACATGATTCTGAGATGTCTGAAATTTGTTTCATACCTGTGCACATCAAGACAAAAAACTTGTTTTCCAGTGCATGCAATGCTTTTACAATACAAATGGTATACATTTCAATTTTACACCAAAGCACTTACTGCAAACCTAATGGAAACACCTTAGGCTAACTTCCCACATGATTATGAGTAGTTTGAAAGTTGTTTCGTGGCTGTACACATCAACAGAAAAAAGTTGTTATCTCAGTGCATGCAATGCTTAGACAATACAAATAGTATACATTTCAATTTTACACCAAAGCACTTACTGCAAACCTAATGGAAACACCTTAGGTTAACTTCCCACATGATTCTGAGATGTCTGAAAGTTGTTTCATACCTGTGCACATAAAGACAAAAAAGTTGATTTCACAGTGAATAGAATGCTTTGACATAAAAGTAGTATACATTTCAATTGTACTCAAAAGTCCTGTCTGCAACCCTAATGCAAACACATTTGGTGAACTTCCCACATGAGTATGACTAGGTTTAAAGTTGTTTCATGCCTCAGTTCATCAAGACAATAAAGTTACTTTCTCAGTACTACTATGCTCTGACATTAAGGTAGTACACATCTGAATTTTACACCAAAGTACTTACTGCAAACTAATGCAAACACCTTAGGTTAACTTCCCACATGATTATGAGTAGTTTGAAAGTTGTTTCATGGCTGTACACATCAACACAAAAAAGTTGTTATCTCAGTGCATGCAATGTTCAGACAATACAAATAGTATACATTTCAATTTTACACCAAAGTACTTACTGCAAACCTAATGGAAACAACTTAGATTAACTTCCCACATGATTCTGAGATGTCTGAAAGTTGTTTCATACCTGTGCACATCAAGACAAAAAAGTTGTTTTCTCAGTGCATGCAATGCTTTTACAATACAAATGGTATACATTTCAATTTTACACCAAAGCACTTACTGCAAACCTAATGGAAACACCTTAGGCTAACTTTCCACATGATTATGAGTAGTTTAAAAGTTGTTTCATGGCTGTACACATCAACACAAAAAAGTTGTTATCTCAGTGCATGCAATGCTTAGACAATACAAATAGTATACATTTCAATTTTACACCAAAGCCCTTACTGCAAACCTAATGGAAACAACTTAGATTAACTTCCCACATGATTCTGAGATATCTGAAAGTTGTTTCATACCTGTGCACATCAAGACAAAAAAGTTGTTTTCTCAGTGCATGCAATGCTTTTACAATACATATAGTATACATTTCAATTTTACACCAAAGCACTTACTGTAAATCTAATGGAAACACCTTAGGTTAACTTTCCACATGATTATGAGCAGTTTGAAAGTTGTTTCATGGCTGTACACATAAACACAAAAAAGTTGTTATCTCAGTGCATGCAATGCTTAGACAATACAAATATTATACATTTCAATTTTACACAAAAGCACTTACTGCAAACCTAATGGAAACACTTTAGGTTAACTTCCCACATGATTCTGAGATGTCTGAAAGTTGTTTCATACCTGTGCACATAAAGACAAAAAAGTTGATTTCACAGTGAATAGAATGCTTTGACATAAAAGTAGTATACATTTCAATTGTACTCAAAAGTCCTGACTGCAAACCTAATGCAAACACATTTGGTATACTTCCCACATGAGTATGACTAGGTTTAAAGTTGTTTCATACCTCAGTTCATCAAGACAATAAAGTTACTTTCACAGTACTACTATGCTCTGACATTAAGGTAGCACACATCTGAATTTTACACCAAAGTACTTACTGCAAACTAATGGAAACACCTTAGGTTAACTTCCCACATGATTATGAGTAGTTTGAAAGTTATTTCATGGCTGTACACATCAACACAAAAAAGTTGTTATCTCAGTGCATGCAATGCTTAGACAATACAAATAGTATACATTTCAATTTTACACCAAAGTACTTACTGCAAACTAATGGAAACAACTTAGATTAACTTCCCACATGATTCTGAGATGTCTGAAAGTTGTTTCATACCTGTGCACATCAAGACAAAAAAGTTGTTTTCTCAGTGCATGCAATACTTTTACAACGCAAATGGTATTCATTTCAATTTTACACCAAAGCACTTACTGCAAACCTAATGGAAACACCTTAGGCTAACTTTCCACATGATTATGAATAGTTTAAAAGTTGTTTCATGGCTGTACACATCAACACAAAAAAGTTGTTATCTCAGTGCATGCAATGCTTAGACAATACAAATAGTATATATTTCAATTTTACACCAAAGCCCTTACTGCAAACCTAATGGAAACAACTTAGATTAACTTCCCACATGATTCTGAGATATCTGAAAGTTGTTTCATACCTGTGCACATCAAGACAAAAAAGTTGTTTTCTCAGTGCATGCAATGCTTTTACAATACATATAGTATACATTTCAATTTTACACCAAAGCACTTACTGCAAACCTAATGGAAACACCTTAGGTTAACTTCCCACATGATTCTGAGATGTCTGAAAGTTGTTTCATACCTGTGCACATAAAGACAAAAAAGTTGATTTCACAGTGAATAGAATGCTTTGACATAAAAGTAGTATACATTTCAATTGTACTCAAAAGTCCTGTCTGCAACCCTAATGCAAACACATTTGGTGAACTTCCCACATGAGTATGACTAGGTTTAAAGTTGTTTCATGCCTCAGTTCATCAAGACAATAAAGTTACTTTCTCAGTACTACTATGCTCTGACATTAAGGTAGTACACATCTGAATTTTACACCAAAGTACTTACTGCAAACCTAATGGAAACACTTTAGGTTAACTTCCCACATGATTCTGAGATGTCTGAAAGTTGTTTCATACCTGTGCACATCAAGACAAAAAAGTTGTTTTCTCAGTGCATGCAATGCTTTTACAATACAAATGGTATACATTTCAATTTTACACCAAAGCACTTACTGCAAACCTAATGGAAACACCTTGGGCTAACTTTCCACATGATTATGAGTAGTTTAAAAGTTGTTTCATGGCTGTACACATCAACACAAAAAAGTTGTTATCTCAGTGCATGCAATGCTTAGACAATACAAATAGTATACATTTCAATTTTACACCAAAGCCCTTACTGCAAACCTAATGGAAACAACTTAGATTAACTTCCCACATGATTCTGAGATATCTGAAAGTTGTTTCATACCTGTGCACATCAAGACAAAAAAGTTGTTTTCTCAGTGCATGCAATGCTTTTACAATACATATAGTATACATTTCAATTTTACACCAAAGCACTTACTGCAAATCTAATGGAAACACCTTAGGTTAACTTTCCACATGATTATGAGCAGTTTGAAAGTTGTTTCATGGCTGTACACATAAACACAAAAAAGTTGTTATCTCAGTGCATGCAATGCTTAGACAATACAAATAGTATACATTTCAATTTTACACAAAAGCACTTACTGCAAACCTAATGGAAACACTTTAGGTTAACTTCCCACATGATTCTGAGATGTCTGAAAGTTGTTTCATACCTGTGCACATAAAGACAAAAAAGTTGATTTCACAGTGAATAGAATGCTTTGACATAAAAGTAGTATACATTTCAATTGTACTCAAAAGTCCTGACTGCAAACCTAATGCAAACACATTTGGTTTACTTCCCACATGAGTATGACTAGGTTTAAAGTTGTTTCATACCTCAGTTCATCAAGACAATAAAGTTACTTTCACAGTACTACTATGCTCTGACATTAAGGTAGCACACATCTGAATTTTACACCAAAGTACTTACTGCAAACTAATGGAAACACCTTAGGTTAACTTCCCACATGATTATGAGTAGTTTGAAAGTTATTTCATGGCTGTACACATCAACACAAAAAAGTTGTTATCTCAGTGCATGCAATGCTTAGACAATACAAATAGTATACATTTCAATTTTACACCAAAGTACTTACTGCAAACCTAATGGAAACAACTTAGATTAACTTCCCACATGATTCTGAGATGTCTGAAAGTTGTTTCATACCTGTGCACATCAAGACAAAAAAGTTGTTTTCTCAGTGCATGCAATGCTTTTACAACGCAAATGGTATTCATTTCAATTTTACACCAAAGCACTTACTGCAAACCTAATGGAAACACCTTAGGCTAACTTTCCACATGATTATGAATAGTTTAAAAGTTGTTTCATGGCTGTACACATCAACACAAAAAAGTTGTTATCTCAGTGCATGCAATGCTTAGACAATACAAATAGTATATATTTCAATTTTACACCAAAGCCCTTACTGCAAACCTAATGGAAACAACTTAGATTAACTTCCCACATGATTCTGAGATATCTGAAAGTTGTTTCATACCTGTGCACATCAAGACAAAAAAGTTGTTTTCTCAGTGCATGCAATGCTTTTACAATACATATAGTATACATTTCAATTTTACACCAAAGCACTTACTGCAAACCTAAAGGAAACACCTTAGGTTAACTTTCCATATGATTATGAGTAGTTTGAAAGTTGTTTCATGGCTGTACACATAAACACAAAAAAGTTGTTATCTCAGTGCATGCAATGCTTAGACAATACAAATAGTATACATTTCAATTTTACACCAAAGCACTTACTGCAAACCTAATGGAAACACTTTAGGTTAACTTCCCACATGATTCTGAGATGTCTGAAAGTTGTTTCATACCTGTGCACATAAAGACAAAAAAGTTGATTTCACAGTGAATAGAATGCTTTGACATAAAAGTAGTATACATTTCAATTGTACTCAAAAGTCCTGACTGCAAACCTAATGCAAACACATTTGGTTTAATTCCCACATGAGTATGACTAGGTTTAAAGTTGTTTCATACCTCAGTTCATCAAGACAAGAAAGTTACTTTCTCAGTACTACTATGCTCTGACATTAAGGTAGTAGACATCTGAATTTTACACCAAAGTACATACTGCAAACTAATGGAAACACCTTAGGTTAACTTCCCACATGATTATGAGTAGTTTGAAAGTTGTTTCATGGCTGTACACATCATCACAAAAAAGTTGTTATCTCAGTGCATGCAATGCTTAGACAATACAAATAGTATACATTTCAATTTTACACCAAAGTACTTACTGCAAACGTAATGGAAACAACTTAGATTAACTTCCCAAATGATTCTGAGATTTCTGAAAGTTGTTTCATACCTGTGCACATTATGACAAAAAAGTTGTTATCTCAGTGCATGCAATGCTTAGACAATACAAATAGTATACATTTCAATTTTACACCAAAGCCCTTACTGCAAACCTAATGGAAACAACTAAGATTAACTTCCCACATGATTCTGAGATATCTGAGAGTTGTTTCATACCTGTGCACATCAAGGCAAAAAAGTTGTTTTCTCAGTGCATGCAATGCTTTTACAATACATAGAGTATACATTTCAATTTTACACCAAAGCACTTACTGCAAACCTAATGGAAACACCTTAGGTTAACTTCCCACATGATTATGAGTAGTTTGAAAGTTGTTTCATGGCTGTAGACATCAAAACAAAAAACTTGTTATCTCAGTGCATGCAATGTTTAGACAATACAAATTGTATACATTTCAATTTTACACCAAAGTACTTACTGCAAACCTAATGGAAACACCTTAGGCTAACTTTCCACATGATTATGAGTAGTTTGAAAGTTGTTTCATGGCTGTACACATTAACACAAAAAAGTTGTTATCTCAGTGCATGCAATGCTTAGACAATACAAATAGTATACATTTCAATTTTACACCAAAGCACTTACTGCAAACCTAATGGAAACACCTTAGGTTAACTTCCCACATGATTCTGAGATGTCTGAAAGTTGTTTCATACCTGTGCACATAAAGACAAAAAAGTTGATTTCACAGTGAATAGAATGCTTTGACATAAAAGTAGTATACATTTCAATTGTACTCAAAAGTCCTGTCTGCAACCCTAATGCAAACACATTTGGTGAACTTCCCACATGAGTATGACTAGGTTTAAAGTTGTTTCATGCCTCAGTTCATCAAGACAATAAAGTTACTTTCTCAGTACTACTATGCTCTGACATTAAGGTAGTACACATCTGAATTTTACACCAAAGTACTTACTGCAAACTAATGCAAACACCTTAGGTTAACTTCCCACATGATTATGAGTAGTTTGAAAGTTGTTTCATGGCTGTACACATCAACACAAAAAAGTTGTTATCTCAGTGCATGCAATGTTCAGACAATACAAATAGTATACATTTCAATTTTACACCAAAGTACTTACTGCAAACCTAATGGAAAGAACTTAGATTAACTTCCCACATGATTCTGAGATGTCTGAAAGTTGTTTCATACCTGTGCACATCAAGACAAAAAAGTTGTTTTCTCAGTGCATGCAATGCGTTTACAATACAAATGGAATACATTTCAATTTTACACCAAAGCACTTACTGCAAACCTAATGGAAACACCTTAGGCTAACTTTCCACATGATTATGAGTAGTTTAAAAGTTGTTTCATGGCTGTACACATCAACACAAAAAAGTTGTTATCTCAGTGCATGCAATGCTTAGACAATACAAATAGTATACATTTCAATTTTACACCAAAGCCCTTACTGCAAACCTAATGGAAACAACTTAGATTAACTTCCCACATGATTCTGAGATATCTGAAAGTTGTTTCATACCTGTGCACATCAAGACAAAAAAGTTGTTTTCTCAGTGCATGCAATGCTTTTACAATACATATAGTATACATTTCAATTTTACACCAAAGCACTTACTGCAAATCTAATGGAAACACCTTAGGTTAACTTTCCACATGATTATGAGCAGTTTGAAAGTTGTTTCAAGGCTGTACACATAAACACAAAAATGTTGTTATCTCAGTGCATGCAATGCTTAGACAATACAAATAGTATACATTTCAATTTTACACAAAAGCACTTACTGCAAACCTAATGGAAACACTTTAGGTTAACTTCCCACATGATTCTGAGATGTCTGAAAGTTGTTTCATACCTGTGCACATAAAGACAAAAAAGTTGATTTCACAGTGAATAGAATGCTTTGACATAAAAGTAGTATACATTTCAATTGTACTCAAAAGTCCTGACTGCAAACCTAATGCAAACACATTTGGTTTACTTCCCACATGAGTATGACTTGGTTTAAAGTTGTTTCATACCTCAGTTCATCAAGACAATAAAGTTACTTTCACAGTACTACTATGCTCTGACATTAAGGTAGCACACATCTGAATTTTACACCAAAGTACTTACTGCAAACTAATGGAAACACCTTAGGTTAACTTCCCACATGATTATGAGTAGTTTGAAAGTTATTTCATGGCTGTACACATCAACACAAAAAAGTTGTTATCTCAGTGCATGCAATGCTTAGACAATACAAATAGTATACATTTCAATTTTACACCAAAGTACTTACTGCAAACCTAATGGAAACAACTTAGATTAACTTCCCACATGATTCTGAGATGTCTGAAAGTTGTTTCATACCTGTGCACATCAAGACAAAAAAGTTGTTTTCTCAGTGCATGCAATGATTTTACAACGCAAATGGTATTCATTTCAATTTTACACCAAAGCACTTACTGCAAACCTAATGGAAACACCTTAGGCTAACTTTCCACATGATTATGAATAGTTTAAAAGTTGTTTCATGGCTGTACACATCAACACAAAAAAGTTGTTATCTCAGTGCATGCAATGCTTAGACAATACAAATAGTATATATTTCAATTTTACACCAAAGCCCTTACTGCAAACCTAATGGAAACAACTTAGATTAACTTCCCACATGATTCTGAGATATCTGAAAGTTGTTTCATACCTGTGCACATCAAGACAAAAAAGTTGTTTTCTCAGTGCATGCAATGCTTTTACAATACATATAGTATACATTTCAATTTTACACCAAAGCACTTACTGCAAACCTAAAGGAAACACCTTAGGTTAACTTTCCATATGATTATGAGTAGTTTGAAAGTTGTTTCATGGCTGTACACATAAACACAAAAAAGTTGTTATCTCAGTGCATGCAATGCTTAGACAATACAAATAGTATACATTTCAATTTTACACCAAAGCACTTACTGCAAACCTAATGGAAACACTTTAGGTTAACTTCCCACATGATTCTGAGATGACTGAAAGTTGTTTCATACCTGTGCACATAAAGGCAAAAAAGTTGATTTCACAGTGAATAGAATGCTTTGACTTAAAAGTAGTATACATTTCAATTGTACTCAAAAGTCCTGTCTGCAAACCTAATGGAAACACATTTGGTTAACTTCCCACATGAGTATGACTAGGTTTAAAGTTGTTTCATGCCTCAGTTCATCAAGACAATAAAGTTACTTTCTCAGTACTACTATGCTCTGACATTAAGGTAGTACACATCTGAATTTTACACCAAAGTACTTACTGCAAACTAATGCAAACACCTTAGGTTAACTTCCCACATGATTATGAGTAGTTTGAAAGTTGTTTCATGGCTGTACACATCAACACAAAAAAGTTGTTATCTCAGTGCATGCAATGTTCAGACAATACAAATAGTATACATTTCAATTTTACACCAAAGTACTTACTGCAAACCTAATGGAAACAACTTAGATTAACTTCCCACATGATTCTGAGATGTCTGAAAGTTGTTTCATACCTGTGCACATCAAGACAAAAAAGTTGTTTTCTCAGTGCATGCAATGCTTTTACAATACAAATGGTATACATTTCAATTTTACACCAAAGCACTTACTGCAAACCTAATGGAAACACCTTAGGCTAACTTTCCACATGATTATGAGTAGTTTAAAAGTTGTTTCATGGCTGTACACATCAACACAAAAAAGTTGTTATCTCAGTGCATGCAATGCTTAGACAATACAAATAGTATACATTTCAATTTTACACCAAAGCCCTTACTGCAAACCTAATGGAAACAACTTAGATTAACTTCCCACATGATTCTGAGATATCTGAAAGTTGTTTCATACCTGTGCACATCAAGACAAAAAAGTTGTTTTCTCAGTGCATGCAATGCTTTTACAATACATATAGTATACATTTCAATTTTACACCAAAGCACTTACTGCAAATCTAATGGAAACACCTTAGGTTAACTTTCCACATGATTATGAGCAGTTTGAAAGTTGTTTCAAGGCTGTACACATAAACACAAAAATGTTGTTATCTCAGTGCATGCAATGCTTAGACAATACAAATAGTATACATTTCAATTTTACACAAAAGCACTTACTGCAAACCTAATGGAAACACTTTAGGTTAACTTCCCACATGATTCTGAGATGTCTGAAAGTTGTTTCATACCTGTGCACATAAAGACAAAAAAGTTGATTTCACAGTGAATAGAATGCTTTGACATAAAAGTAGTATACATTTCAATTGTACTCAAAAGTCCTGACTGCAAACCTAATGCAAACACATTTGGTTTACTTCCCACATGAGTATGACTAGGTTTAAAGTTGTTTCATACCTCAGTTCATCAAGACAATAAAGTTACTTTCACAGTACTACTATGCTCTGACATTAAGGTAGCACACATCTGAATTTTACACCAAAGTACTTACTGCAAACTAATGGAAACACCTTAGGTTAACTTCCCACATGATTATGAGTAGTTTGAAAGTTATTTCATGGCTGTACACATCAACACAAAAAAGTTGTTATCTCAGTGCATGCAATGCTTAGACAATACAAATAGTATACATTTCAATTTTACACCAAAGTACTTACTGCAAACCTAATGGAAACAACTTAGATTAACTTCCCACATGATTCTGAGATGTCTGAAAGTTGTTTCATACCTGTGCACATCAAGACAAAAAAGTTGTTTTCTCAGTGCATGCAATGATTTTACAACGCAAATGGTATTCATTTCAATTTTACACCAAAGCACTTACTGCAAACCTAATGGAAACACCTTAGGCTAACTTTCCACATGATTATGAATAGTTTAAAAGTTGTTTCATGGCTGTACACATCAACACAAAAAAGTTGTTATCTCAGTGCATGCAATGCTTAGACAATACAAATAGTATATATTTCAATTTTACACCAAAGCCCTTACTGCAAACCTAATGGAAACAACTTAGATTAACTTCCCACATGATTCTGAGATATCTGAAAGTTGTTTCATACCTGTGCACATCAAGACAAAAAAGTTGTTTTCTCAGTGCATGCAATGCTTTTACAATACATATAGTATACATTTCAATTTTACACCAAAGCACTTACTGCAAACCTAAAGGAAACACCTTAGGTTAACTTTCCATATGATTATGAGTAGTTTGAAAGTTGTTTCATGGCTGTACACATAAACACAAAAAAGTTGTTATCTCAGTGCATGCAATGCTTAGACAATACAAATAGTATACATTTCAATTTTACACCAAAGCACTTACTGCAAACCTAATGGAAACACTTTAGGTTAACTTCCCACATGATTCTGAGATGACTGAAAGTTGTTTCATACCTGTGCACATAAAGGCAAAAAAGTTGATTTCACAGTGAATAGAATGCTTTGACTTAAAAGTAGTATACATTTCAATTGTACTCAAAAGTCCTGTCTGCAAACCTAATGGAAACACATTTGGTTAACTTCCCACATGAGTATGACTAGGTTTAAAGTTGTTTCATGCCTCAGTTCATCAAGACAATAAAGTTACTTTCTCAGTACTACTATGCTCTGACATTAAGGTAGTACACATCTGAATTTTACACCAAAGTACTTACTGCAAACAAATGGAAACACCTTCGGTTAACTTCCCACATGATTATGAGTAGTTAGAAAGTTGTTTCATGGCTGTACACATCAACACAAAAAAGTTGTTATCTCAGTGCATGCAATCCTTAGACAATACAAATAGTATACATTTCAATTTTACACCAAAGTACTTACTGCAAACCTAATGGAAACAACTTAGATTAACTTCCCACATGATTCTGAGATATCTGAAATTGTTTCATACCTGTGCACATCAAGACAAAAAAGTTGTTTTCTCAGTGCATGCATTGCTTATACAATACAAATAGTATACATTTCACTTTCACACCAAAGCACTTACTGCAAACCTAATGGAAACACCTTAGGTTAACTTTCCACATGATTATGAGTAGTTCGAAAGTTGTTTCATGGCTGTACACATCAACAGAAAAAATTTGTTATCTCAGTGCATGCAATGCTTAGACAATACAAATAGTATACATTTCAATTTTACACCAAAGTACTTACTGCAAACCTAATGCAAACACCTTTGGTTAACTTCCCACATGAGTATGACTAGGTTTAAAGTTGTTTCATGCCTCAGTTCATCAAGACAAAAAAGTTACTTTCTCAGTGCTACTATGCTCTGACATTAAGGTAGCATACATCTCAATTTTACACCAAAGTGCTTACTGCAAACTAATGGAAACACCTTAGGTTAACTTCCCACATGATTATGAGTGGTTTGAAAGTTGTTTCATGGCTGTAAACATCAACACAAAAAAGTTGTTATCTCAGTGCATGCAATGATTAGACAATACAAATAGTATACATTTCAATTTTGCACCAAAGTACTTACTGCAAACCTAATGGAAACAACATAGATTAACTTCCCACATGATTCTGAGATGTCTGAAAGTTGTTTCATACCTGTGCACATCAAGACAAAAAAGTTGTTTTCTCAGTGCATGCAATGCTTTTACAACACAAATGGTATTCATTTCAATTTTACACCAAAGCACTTACTGCAAACCTAATGGAAACACCTTAGGCTAACTTTCCACATGATTATGAGTAGTTTAAAAGTTGTTTCATGGCTGTACACATCAACACAAAAAAGTTGTTATCTCAGTGCATGCAATGCTTAGACAATACGAATAGTATACATTTCAATTTTACACCAAAGCCCTTACTGCAAACCTAATGGAAACAACTTAGATTAACTTCCCACATGATTCTCAGATATCTGAAAGTTGTTTCATACCTGTGCACATCAAGACAAAAAAGTTGTTTTCTCAGTGCATGCAATGCTTTTACAATACATATAGTATACATTTCAATTTTACACCAAAGCACTTACTGCAAATCTAATGGAAACACCTTAGGTTAACTTCCCACATGATTCTGAGATGTCTGAAAGTTGTTTCATACCTGTGCACATCAAGACAAAAAAGTTGTTTTCTCAGTGCATGCAATGCTTTTACAACGCAAATGGTATTCATTTCAATTTTACACCAAAGCACTTACTGCAAACCTAATGGAAACACCTTAGGCTAACTTTCCACATGATTATGAATAGTTTAAAAGTTGTTTCATGGCTGTACACATCAACACAAAAAAGTTGTTATCTCAGTGCATGCAATGCTTAGACAATACAAATAGTATATATTTCAATTTTACACCAAAGCCCTTACTGCAAACCTAATGGAAACAACTTAGATTAACTTCCCACATGATTCTGAGATATCTGAAAGTTGTTTCATACCTGTGCACATCAAGACAAAAAAGTTGTTTTCTCAGTGCATGCAATGCTTTTACAATACATATAGTATACATTTCAATTTTACACCAAAGCACTTACTGCAAACCTAAAGGAAACACCTTAGGTTAACTTTCCATATGATTATGAGTAGTTTGAAAGTTGTTTCATGGCTGTACACATAAACACAAAAAAGTTGTTATCTCAGTGCATGCAATGCTTAGACAATACAAATAGTATACATTTCAATTTTACACCAAAGCACTTACTGCAAACCTAATGGAAACACTTTAGGTTAACTTCCCACATGATTCTGAGATGTCTGAAAGTTGTTTCATACCTGTGCACATAAAGACAAAAAAGTTGATTTCACAGTGAATAGAATGCTTTGACATAAAAGTAGTATACATTTCAATTGTACTCAAAAGTCCTGACTGCAAACCTAATGCAAACACATTTGGTTTAATTCCCACATGAGTATGACTAGGTTTAAAGTTGTTTCATACCTCAGTTCATCAAGACAAGAAAGTTACTTTCTCAGTACTACTATGCTCTGACATTAAGGTAGTAGACATCTGAATTTTACACCAAAGTACATACTGCAAACTAATGGAAACACCTTAGGTTAACTTCCCACATGATTATGAGTAGTTTGAAAGTTGTTTCATGGCTGTACACATCATCACAAAAAAGTTGTTATCTCAGTGCATGCAATGCTTAGACAATACAAATAGTATACATTTCAATTTTACACCAAAGTACTTACTGCAAACGTAATGGAAACAACTTAGATTAACTTCCCAAATGATTCTGAGATTTCTGAAAGTTGTTTCATACCTGTGCACATTATGACAAAAAAGTTGTTATCTCAGTGCATGCAATGCTTAGACAATACAAATAGTATACATTTCAATTTTACACCAAAGCCCTTACTGCAAACCTAATGGAAACAACTAAGATTAACTTCCCACATGATTCTGAGATATCTGAGAGTTGTTTCATACCTGTGCACATCAAGGCAAAAAAGTTGTTTTCTCAGTGCATGCAATGCTTTTACAATACATAGAGTATACATTTCAATTTTACACCAAAGCACTTACTGCAAACCTAATGGAAACACCTTAGGTTAACTTCCCACATGATTATGAGTAGTTTGAAAGTTGTTTCATGGCTGTAGACATCAAAACAAAAAACTTGTTATCTCAGTGCATGCAATGTTTAGACAATACAAATTGTATACATTTCAATTTTACACCAAAGTACTTACTGCAAACCTAATGGAAACACCTTAGGCTAACTTTCCACATGATTATGAGTAGTTTGAAAGTTGTTTCATGGCTGTACACATTAACACAAAAAAGTTGTTATCTCAGTGCATGCAATGCTTAGACAATACAAATAGTATACATTTCAATTTTACACCAAAGCACTTACTGCAAACCTAATGGAAACACCTTAGGTTAACTTCCCACATGATTCTGAGATGTCTGAAAGTTGTTTCATACCTGTGCACATAAAGACAAAAAAGTTGATTTCACAGTGAATAGAATGCTTTGACATAAAAGTAGTATACATTTCAATTGTACTCAAAAGTCCTGTCTGCAACCCTAATGCAAACACATTTGGTGAACTTCCCACATGAGTATGACTAGGTTTAAAGTTGTTTCATGCCTCAGTTCATCAAGACAATAAAGTTACTTTCTCAGTACTACTATGCTCTGACATTAAGGTAGTACACATCTGAATTTTACACCAAAGTACTTACTGCAAACTAATGCAAACACCTTAGGTTAACTTCCCACATGATTATGAGTAGTTTGAAAGTTGTTTCATGGCTGTACACATCAACACAAAAAAGTTGTTATCTCAGTGCATGCAATGTTCAGACAATACAAATAGTATACATTTCAATTTTACACCAAAGTACTTACTGCAAACCTAATGGAAACAACTTAGATTAACTTCCCACATGATTCTGAGATGTCTGAAAGTTGTTTCATACCTGTGCACATCAAGACAAAAAAGTTGTTTTCTCAGTGCATGCAATGCGTTTACAATACAAATGGAATACATTTCAATTTTACACCAAAGCACTTACTGCAAACCTAATGGAAACACCTTAGGCTAACTTTCCACATGATTATGAGTAGTTTAAAAGTTGTTTCATGGCTGTACACATCAACACAAAAAAGTTGTTATCTCAGTGCATGCAATGCTTAGACAATACAAATAGTATACATTTCAATTTTACACCAAAGCCCTTACTGCAAACCTAATGGAAACAACTTAGATTAACTTCCCACATGATTCTGAGATATCTGAAAGTTGTTTCATACCTGTGCACATCAAGACAAAAAAGTTGTTTTCTCAGTGCATGCAATGCTTTTACAATACATATAGTATACATTTCAATTTTACACCAAAGCACTTACTGCAAATCTAATGGAAACACCTTAGGTTAACTTTCCACATGATTATGAGCAGTTTGAAAGTTGTTTCATGGCTGTACACATAAACACAAAAAAGTTGTTATCTCAGTGCATGCAATGCTTAGACAATACAAATAGTATACATTTCAATTTTACACAAAAGCACTTACTGCAAACCTAATGGAAACACTTTAGGTTAACTTCCCACATGATTCTGAGATGTCTGAAAGTTGTTTCATACCTGTGCACATAAAGACAAAAAAGTTGATTTCACAGTGAATAGAATGCTTTGACATAAAAGTAGTATACATTTCAATTGTACTCAAAAGTCCTGTCTGCAACCCTAATGCAAACACATTTGGTGAACTTCCCACATGAGTATGACTAGGTTTAAAGTTGTTTCATGCCTCAGTTCATCAAGACAATAAAGTTACTTTCTCAGTACTACTATGCTCTGACATTAAGGTAGTACACATCTGAATTTTACACCAAAGTACTTACTGCAAACTAATGCAAACACCTTAGGTTAACTTCCCACATGATTATGAGTAGTTTGAAAGTTGTTTCATGGCTGTACACATCAACACAAAAAAGTTGTTATCTCAGTGCATGCAATGTTCAGACAATACAAATAGTATACATTTCAATTTTACACCAAAGTACTTACTGCAAACCTAATGGAAACAACTTAGATTAACTTCCCACATGATTCTGAGATGTCTGAAAGTTGTTTCATACCTGTGCACATCAAGACAAAAAAGTTGTTTTCTCAGTGCATGCAATGCTTTTACAATACAAATGGTATACATTTCAATTTTACACCAAAGCACTTACTGCAAACCTAATGGAAACACCTTAGGCTAACTTTCCACATGATTATGAGTAGTTTAAAAGTTGTTTCATGGCTGTACACATCAACACAAAAAAGTTGTTATCTCAGTGCATGCAATGCTTAGACAATACAAATAGTATACATTTCAATTTTACACCAAAGCCCTTACTGCAAACCTAATGGAAACAACTTAGATTAACTTCCCACATGATTCTGAGATATCTGAAAGTTGTTTCATACCTGTGCACATCAAGACAAAAAAGTTGTTTTCTCAGTGCATGCAATGCTTTTACAATACATATAGTATACATTTCAATTTTACACCAAAGCACTTACTGCAAATCTAATGGAAACACCTTAGGTTAACTTTCCACATGATTATGAGCAGTTTGAAAGTTGTTTCAAGGCTGTACACATAAACACAAAAAAGTTGTTATCTCAGTGCATGCAATGCTTAGACAATACAAATAGTATACATTTCAATTTTACACAAAAGCACTTACTGCAAACCTAATGGAAACACTTTAGGTTAACTTCCCACATGATTCTGAGATGTCTGAAAGTTGTTTCATACCTGTGCACATAAAGACAAAAAAGTTGATTTCACAGTGAATAGAATGCTTTGACATAAAAGTAGTATACATTTCAATTGTACTCAAAAGTCCTGACTGCAAACCTAATGCAAACACATTTGGTTTACTTCCCACATGAGTATGACTAGGTTTAAAGTTGTTTCATACCTCAGTTCATCAAGACAATAAAGTTACTTTCACAGTACTACTATGCTCTGACATTAAGGTAGCACACATCTGAATTTTACACCAAAGTACTTACTGCAAACTAATGGAAACACCTTAGGTTAACTTCCCACATGATTATGAGTAGTTTGAAAGTTATTTCATGGCTGTACACATCAACACAAAAAAGTTGTTATCTCAGTGCATGCAATGCTTAGACAATACAAATAGTATACATTTCAATTTTACACCAAAGTACTTACTGCAAACCTAATGGAAACAACTTAGATTAACTTCCCACATGATTCTGAGATGTCTGAAAGTTGTTTCATACCTGTGCACATCAAGACAAAAAAGTTGTTTTCTCAGTGCATGCAATGATTTTACAACGCAAATGGTATTCATTTCAATTTTACACCAAAGCACTTACTGCAAACCTAATGGAAACACCTTAGGCTAACTTTCCACATGATTATGAATAGTTTAAAAGTTGTTTCATGGCTGTACACATCAACACAAAAAAGTTGTTATCTCAGTGCATGCAATGCTTAGACAATACAAATAGTATATATTTCAATTTTACACCAAAGCCCTTACTGCAAACCTAATGGAAACAACTTAGATTAACTTCCCACATGATTCTGAGATATCTGAAAGTTGTTTCATACCTGTGCACATCAAGACAAAAAAGTTGTTTTCTCAGTGCATGCAATGCTTTTACAATACATATAGTATACATTTCAATTTTACACCAAAGCACTTACTGCAAACCTAAAGGAAACACCTTAGGTTAACTTTCCATATGATTATGAGTAGTTTGAAAGTTGTTTCATGGCTGTACACATAAACACAAAAAAGTTGTTATCTCAGTGCATGCAATGCTTAGACAATACAAATAGTATACATTTCAATTTTACACCAAAGCACTTACTGCAAACCTAATGGAAACACTTTAGGTTAACTTCCCACATGATTCTGAGATGACTGAAATTTGTTTCATACCTGTGCACATAAAGGCAAAAAAGTTGATTTCACAGTGAATAGAATGCTTTGACTTAAAAGTAGTATACATTTCAATTGTACTCAAAAGTCCTGTCTGCAAACCTAATGGAAACACATTTGGTTAACTTCCCACATGAGTATGACTAGGTTTAAAGTTGTTTCATGCCTCAGTTCATCAAGACAATAAAGTTACTTTCTCAGTACTACTATGCTCTGACATTAAGGTAGTACACATCTGAATTTTACACCAAAGTACTTACTGCAAACAAATGGAAACACCTTCGGTTAACTTCCCACATGATTATGAGTAGTTAGAAAGTTGTTTCATGGCTGTACACATCAACACAAAAAAGTTGTTATCTCAGTGCATGCAATCCTTAGACAATACAAATAGTATACATTTCAATTTTACACCAAAGTACTTACTGCAAACCTAATGGAAACAACTTAGATTAACTTCCCACATGATTCTGAGATATCTGAAATTGTTTCATACCTGTGCACATCAAGACAAAAAAGTTGTTTTCTCAGTGCATGCATTGCTTATACAATACAAATAGTATACATTTCACTTTCACACCAAAGCACTTACTGCAAACCTAATGGAAACACCTTAGGTTAACTTTCCACATGATTATGAGTAGTTCGAAAGTTGTTTCATGGCTGTACACATCAACAGAAAAAATTTGTTATCTCAGTGCATGCAATGCTTAGACAATACAAATAGTATACATTTCAATTTTACACCAAAGTACTTACTGCAAACCTAATGCAAACACCTTTGGTTAACTTCCCACATGAGTATGACTAGGTTTAAAGTTGTTTCATGCCTCAGTTCATCAAGACAAAAAAGTTACTTTCTCAGTGCTACTATGCTCTGACATTAAGGTAGCATACATCTCAATTTTACACCAAAGTGCTTACTGCAAACTAATGGAAACACCTTAGGTTAACTTCCCACATGATTATGAGTGGTTTGAAAGTTGTTTCATGGCTGTAAACATCAACACAAAAAAGTTGTTATCTCAGTGCATGCAATGATTAGACAATACAAATAGTATACATTTCAATTTTGCACCAAAGTACTTACTGCAAACCTAATGGAAACAACATAGATTAACTTCCCACATGATTCTGAGATGTCTGAAAGTTGTTTCATACCTGTGCACATCAAGACAAAAAAGTTGTTTTCTCAGTGCATGCAATGCTTTTACAACACAAATGGTATTCATTTCAATTTTACACCAAAGCACTTACTGCAAACCTAATGGAAACACCTTAGGCTAACTTTCCACATGATTATGAGTAGTTTAAAAGTTGTTTCATGGCTGTACACATCAACACAAAAAAGTTGTTATCTCAGTGCATGCAATGCTTAGACAATACGAATAGTATACATTTCAATTTTACACCAAAGCCCTTACTGCAAACCTAATGGAAACAACTTAGATTAACTTCCCACATGATTCTGAGATATCTGAAAGTTGTTTCATACCTGTGCACATCAAGACAAAAAAGTTGTTTTCTCAGTGCATGCAATGCTTTTACAATACATATAGTATACATTTCAATTTTACACCAAAGCACTTACTGCAAATCTAATGGAAACACCTTAGGTTAACTTTCCACATGATTATGAGCAGTTTGAAAGTTGTTTCATGGCTGTACACATAAACACAAAAAAGTTGTTATCTCAGTGCATGCAATGCTTAGACAATACAAATAGTATACATTTCAATTTTACACAAAAGCACTTACTGCAAACCTAATGGAAACACTTTAGGTTAACTTCCCACATGATTCTGAGATGTCTGAAAGTTGTTTCATACCTGTGCACATAAAGACAAAAAAGTTGATTTCACAGTGAATAGAATGCTTTGACATAAAAGTAGTATACATTTCAATTGTACTCAAAAGTCCTGACTGCAAACCTAATGCAAACACATTTGGTTTACTTCCCACATGAGTATGACTAGGTTTAAAGTTGTTTCATACCTCAGTTCATCAAGACAATAAAGTTACTTTCACAGTACTACTATGCTCTGACATTAAGGTAGCACACATCTGAATTTTACACCAAAGTACTTACTGCAAACTAATGGAAACACCTTAGGTTAACTTCCCACATGATTATGAGTAGTTTGAAAGTTATTTCATGGCTGTACACATCAACACAAAAAAGTTGTTATCTCAGTGCATGCAATGCTTAGACAATACAAATAGTATACATTTCAATTTTACTCCAAAGTACTTACTGCAAACCTAATGGAAACAACTTAGATTAACTTCCCACATGATTCTGAGATGTCTGAAAGTTGTTTCATACCTGTGCACATCAAGACAAAAAAGTTGTTTTCTCAGTGCATGCAATGCTTTTACAACACAAATGGTATACATTTCAATTTTACACCAAAGCACTTACTGCAAACCTAATGGAAACACCTTAGGCTAACTTTCCACATGATTATGAGTAGTTTAAAAGTTGTTTCATGGCTGTACACATCAACACAAAAAAGTTGTTATCTCAGTGCATGCAATGCTTAGACAATACAAATAGTATACATTTCAATTTTACACCAAAGCCCTTACTGCAAACCTAATGGAAACAACTTAGATTAACTTCCCACATGATTCTGAGATATCTGAAAGTTGTTTCATACCTGTGCACATCAAGACAAAAAAGTTGTTTTCTCAGTGCATGCAATGCTTTTACAATACATATAGTATACATTTCAATTTTACACCAAAGCACTTACTGCAAATCTAATGGAAACACCTTAGGTTAACTTTCCACATGATTATGAGCAGTTTGAAAGTTGTTTCATGGCTGTACACATAAACACAAAAAAGTTGTTATCTCAGTGCATGCAATGCTTAGACAATACAAATAGTATACATTTCAATTTTACACAAAAGCACTTACTGCAAACCTAATGGAAACACTTTAGGTTAACTTCCCACATGATTCTGAGATGTCTGAAAGTTGTTTCATACCTGTGCACATAAAGACAAAAAAGTTGATTTCACAGTGAATAGAATGCTTTGACATAAAAGTAGTATACATTTCAATTGTACTCAAAAGTCCTGTCTGCAACCCTAATGCAAACACATTTGGTGAACTTCCCACATGAGTATGACTAGGTTTAAAGTTGTTTCATGCCTCAGTTCATCAAGACAATAAAGTTACTTTCTCAGTACTACTATGCTCTGACATTAAGGTAGTACACATCTGAATTTTACACCAAAGTACTTACTGCAAACTAATGCAAACACCTTAGGTTAACTTCCCACATGATTATGAGTAGTTTGAAAGTTGTTTCATGGCTGTACACATCAACACAAAAAAGTTGTTATCTCAGTGCATGCAATGTTCAGACAATACAAATAGTATACATTTCAATTTTACACCAAAGTACTTACTGCAAACCTAATGGAAACAACTTAGATTAACTTCCCACATGATTCTGAGATGTCTGAAAGTTGTTTCATACCTGTGCACATCAAGACAAAAAAGTTGTTTTCTCAGTGCATGCAATGCTTTTACAATACAAATGGTATACATTTCAATTTTACACCAAAGCACTTACTGCAAACCTAATGGAAACACCTTAGGCTAACTTTCCACATGATTATGAGTAGTTTAAAAGTTGTTTCATGGCTGTACACATCAACACAAAAAAGTTGTTATCTCAGTGCATGCAATGCTTAGACAATACAAATAGTATACATTTCAATTTTACACCAAAGCCCTTACTGCAAACCTAATGGAAACAACTTAGATTAACTTCCCACATGATTCTGAGATATCTGAAAGTTGTTTCATACCTGTGCACATCAAGACAAAAAAGTTGTTTTCTCAGTGCATGCAATGCTTTTACAATACATATAGTATACATTTCAATTTTACACCAAAGCACTTACTGCAAATCTAATGGAAACACCTTAGGTTAACTTTCCACATGATTATGAGCAGTTTGAAAGTTGTTTCAAGGCTGTACACATAAACACAAAAAAGTTGTTATCTCAGTGCATGCAATGCTTAGACAATACAAATAGTATACATTTCAATTTTACACAAAAGCACTTACTGCAAACCTAATGGAAACACTTTAGGTTAACTTCCCACATGATTCTGAGATGTCTGAAAGTTGTTTCATACCTGTGCACATAAAGACAAAAAAGTTGATTTCACAGTGAATAGAATGCTTTGACATAAAAGTAGTATACATTTCAATTGTACTCAAAAGTCCTGACTGCAAACCTAATGCAAACACATTTGGTTTACTTCCCACATGAGTATGACTAGGTTTAAAGTTGTTTCATACCTCAGTTCATCAAGACAATAAAGTTACTTTCACAGTACTACTATGCTCTGACATTAAGGTAGCACACATCTGAATTTTACACCAAAGTACTTACTGCAAACTAATGGAAACACCTTAGGTTAACTTCCCACATGATTATGAGTAGTTTGAAAGTTATTTCATGGCTGTACACATCAACACAAAAAAGTTGTTATCTCAGTGCATGCAATGCTTAGACAATACAAATAGTATACATTTCAATTTTACACCAAAGTACTTACTGCAAACCTAATGGAAACAACTTAGATTAACTTCCCACATGATTCTGAGATGTCTGAAAGTTGTTTCATACCTGTGCACATCAAGACAAAAAAGTTGTTTTCTCAGTGCATGCAATGATTTTACAACGCAAATGGTATTCATTTCAATTTTACACCAAAGCACTTACTGCAAACCTAATGGAAACACCTTAGGCTAACTTTCCACATGATTATGAATAGTTTAAAAGTTGTTTCATGGCTGTACACATCAACACAAAAAAGTTGTTATCTCAGTGCATGCAATGCTTAGACAATACAAATAGTATATATTTCAATTTTACACCAAAGCCCTTACTGCAAACCTAATGGAAACAACTTAGATTAACTTCCCACATGATTCTGAGATATCTGAAAGTTGTTTCATACCTGTGCACATCAAGACAAAAAAGTTGTTTTCTCAGTGCATGCAATGCTTTTACAATACATATAGTATACATTTCAATTTTACACCAAAGCACTTACTGCAAACCTAAAGGAAACACCTTAGGTTAACTTTCCATATGATTATGAGTAGTTTGAAAGTTGTTTCATGGCTGTACACATAAACACAAAAAAGTTGTTATCTCAGTGCATGCAATGCTTAGACAATACAAATAGTATACATTTCAATTTTACACCAAAGCACTTACTGCAAACCTAATGGAAACACTTTAGGTTAACTTCCCACATGATTCTGAGATGACTGAAAGTTGTTTCATACCTGTGCACATAAAGGCAAAAAAGTTGATTTCACAGTGAATAGAATGCTTTGACTTAAAAGTAGTATACATTTCAATTGTACTCAAAAGTCCTGTCTGCAAACCTAATGGAAACACATTTGGTTAACTTCCCACATGAGTATGACTAGGTTTAAAGTTGTTTCATGCCTCAGTTCATCAAGACAATAAAGTTACTTTCTCAGTACTACTATGCTCTGACATTAAGGTAGTACACATCTGAATTTTACACCAAAGTACTTACTGCAAACAAATGGAAACACCTTCGGTTAACTTCCCACATGATTATGAGTAGTTAGAAAGTTGTTTCATGGCTGTACACATCAACACAAAAAAGTTGTTATCTCAGTGCATGCAATCCTTAGACAATACAAATAGTATACATTTCAATTTTACACCAAAGTACTTACTGCAAACCTAATGGAAACAACTTAGATTAACTTCCCACATGATTCTGAGATATCTGAAATTGTTTCATACCTGTGCACATCAAGACAAAAAAGTTGTTTTCTCAGTGCATGCATTGCTTATACAATACAAATAGTATACATTTCACTTTCACACCAAAGCACTTACTGCAAACCTAATGGAAACACCTTAGGTTAACTTTCCACATGATTATGAGTAGTTCGAAAGTTGTTTCATGGCTGTACACATCAACAGAAAAAATTTGTTATCTCAGTGCATGCAATGCTTAGACAATACAAATAGTATACATTTCAATTTTACACCAAAGTACTTACTGCAAACCTAATGCAAACACCTTTGGTTAACTTCCCACATGAGTATGACTAGGTTTAAAGTTGTTTCATGCCTCAGTTCATCAAGACAAAAAAGTTACTTTCTCAGTGCTACTATGCTCTGACATTAAGGTAGCATACATCTCAATTTTACACCAAAGTGCTTACTGCAAACTAATGGAAACACCTTAGGTTAACTTCCCACATGATTATGAGTGGTTTGAAAGTTGTTTCATGGCTGTAAACATCAACACAAAAAAGTTGTTATCTCAGTGCATGCAATGATTAGACAATACAAATAGTATACATTTCAATTTTGCACCAAAGTACTTACTGCAAACCTAATGGAAACAACATAGATTAACTTCCCACATGATTCTGAGATGTCTGAAAGTTGTTTCATACCTGTGCACATCAAGACAAAAAAGTTGTTTTCTCAGTGCATGCAATGCTTTTACAACACAAATGGTATTCATTTCAATTTTACACCAAAGCACTTACTGCAAACCTAATGGAAACACCTTAGGCTAACTTTCCACATGATTATGAGTAGTTTAAAAGTTGTTTCATGGCTGTACACATCAACACAAAAAAGTTGTTATCTCAGTGCATGCAATGCTTAGACAATACGAATAGTATACATTTCAATTTTACACCAAAGCCCTTACTGCAAACCTAATGGAAACAACTTAGATTAACTTCCCACATGATTCTGAGATATCTGAAAGTTGTTTCATACCTGTGCACATCAAGACAAAAAAGTTGTTTTCTCAGTGCATGCAATGCTTTTACAATACATATAGTATACATTTCAATTTTACACCAAAGCACTTACTGCAAATCTAATGGAAACACCTTAGGTTAACTTTCCACATGATTATGAGCAGTTTGAAAGTTGTTTCATGGCTGTACACATAAACACAAAAAAGTTGTTATCTCAGTGCATGCAATGCTTAGACAATACAAATAGTATACATTTCAATTTTACACAAAAGCACTTACTGCAAACCTAATGGAAACACTTTAGGTTAACTTCCCACATGATTCTGAGATGTCTGAAAGTTGTTTCATACCTGTGCACATAAAGACAAAAAAGTTGATTTCACAGTGAATAGAATGCTTTGACATAAAAGTAGTATACATTTCAATTGTACTCAAAAGTCCTGACTGCAAACCTAATGCAAACACATTTGGTTTACTTCCCACATGAGTATGACTAGGTTTAAAGTTGTTTCATACCTCAGTTCATCAAGACAATAAAGTTACTTTCACAGTACTACTATGCTCTGACATTAAGGTAGCACACATCTGAATTTTACACCAAAGTACTTACTGCAAACTAATGGAAACACCTTAGGTTAACTTCCCACATGATTATGAGTAGTTTGAAAGTTATTTCATGGCTGTACACATCAACACAAAAAAGTTGTTATCTCAGTGCATGCAATGCTTAGACAATACAAATAGTATACATTTCAATTTTACACCAAAGTACTTACTGCAAACCTAATGGAAACAACTTAGATTAACTTCCCACATGATTCTGAGATGTCTGAAAGTTGTTTCATACCTGTGCACATCAAGACAAAAAAGTTGTTTTCTCAGTGCATGCAATGCTTTTACAACACAAATGGTATACATTTCAATTTTACACCAAAGCACTTACTGCAAACCTAATGGAAACACCTTAGGCTAACTTTCCACATGATTATGAGTAGTTTAAAAGTTGTTTCATGGCTGTACACATCAACACAAAAAAGTTGTTATCTCAGTGCATGCAATGCTTAGACAATACAAATAGTATACATTTCAATTTTACACCAAAGTACTTACTGCAAACCTAATGGAAACAACTTAGATTAACTTCCCACATGATTCTGAGATGTCTGAAAGTTGTTTCATACCTGTGCACATCAAGACAAAAAAGTTGTTTTCTCAGTGCATGCAATGCGTTTACAATACAAATGGAATACATTTCAATTTTACACCAAAGCACTTACTGCAAACCTAATGGAAACACCTTAGGCTAACTTTCCACATGATTATGAGTAGTTTAAAAGTTGTTTCATGGCTGTACACATCAACACAAAAAAGTTGTTATCTCAGTGCATGCAATGCTTAGACAATACAAATAGTATACATTTCAATTTTACACCAAAGCCCTTACTGCAAACCTAATGGAAACAACTTAGATTAACTTCCCACATGATTCTGAGATATCTGAAAGTTGTTTCATACCTGTGCACATCAAGACAAAAAAGTTGTTTTCTCAGTGCATGCAATGCTTTTACAATACATATAGTATACATTTCAATTTTACACCAAAGCACTTACTGCAAATCTAATGGAAACACCTTAGGTTAACTTTCCACATGATTATGAGCAGTTTGAAAGTTGTTTCATGGCTGTACACATAAACACAAAAAAGTTGTTATCTCAGTGCATGCAATGCTTAGACAATACAAATAGTATACATTTCAATTTTACACAAAAGCACTTACTGCAAACCTAATGGAAACACTTTAGGTTAACTTCCCACATGATTCTGAGATGTCTGAAAGTTGTTTCATACCTGTGCACATAAAGACAAAAAAGTTGATTTCACAGTGAATAGAATGCTTTGACATAAAAGTAGTATACATTTCAATTGTACTCAAAAGTCCTGACTGCAAACCTAATGCAAACACATTTGGTTTACTTCCCACATGAGTATGACTAGGTTTAAAGTTGTTTCATACCTCAGTTCATCAAGACAATAAAGTTACTTTCACAGTACTACTATGCTCTGACATTAAGGTAGCACACATCTGAATTTTACACCAAAGTACTTACTGCAAACTAATGGAAACACCTTAGGTTAACTTCCCACATGATTCTGAGTAGTTTGAAAGTTATTCCATGGCTGTACACATCAACACAAAAAAGTTGTTATCTCAGTGCATGCAATGCTTTTACAATACAAATGGTATACATTTCAATTTTACACCAAAGCACTTACTGCAAACCTAATGGAAACACCTTAGGCTAACTTTCCACATGATTATGAGTAGTTTAAAAGTTGTTTCATGGCTGTACACATCAACACAAAAAAGTTGTTATCTCAGTGCATGCAATGCTTAGACAATACAAATAGTATACATTTCAATTTTACACCAAAGCCCTTACTGCAAACCTAATGGAAACAACTTAGATTAACTTCCCACATGATTCTGAGATATCTGAAAGTTGTTTCATACCTGTGCACATCAAGACAAAAAAGTTGTTTTCTCAGTGCATGCAATGCTTTTACAATACATATAGTATACATTTCAATTTTACACCAAAGCACTTACTGCAAATCTAATGGAAACACCTTAGGTTAACTTTCCACATGATTATGAGCAGTTTGAAAGTTGTTTCATGGCTGTACACATAAACACAAAAAAGTTGTTATCTCAGTGCATGCAATGCTTAGACAATACAAATAGTATACATTTCAATTTTACATAAAAGCACTTACTGCAAACCTAATGGAAACACTTTAGGTTAACTTCCCACATGATTCTGAGATGTCTGAAAGTTGTTTCATACCTGTGCACATCAAGACAAAAAAGTTGTTTTCTCAGTGCATGCAATGCTTTTACAACACAAATGGTATACATTTCAATTTTACACCAAAGCACTTACTGCAAACCTAATGGAAACACCTTAGGCTAACTTTCCACATGATTATGAGTAGTTTAAAAGTTGTTTCATGGCTGTACACATCAACACAAAAAAGTTGTTATCTCAGTGCATGCAATGCTTAGACAATACAAATAGTATACATTTCAATTTTACACCAAAGCCCTTACTGCAAACCTAATGGAAACAACTTAGATTAACTTCCCACATGATTCTGAGATATCTGAAAGTTGTTTCATACCTGTGCACATCAAGACAAAAAAGTTGTTTTCTCAGTGCATGCAATGCTTTTACAATACATATAGTATACATTTCAATTTTACACCAAAGCACTTACTGCAAATCTAATGGAAACACCTTAGGTTAACTTTCCACATGATTATGAGCAGTTTGAAAGTTGTTTCATGGCTGTACACATAAACACAAAAAAGTTGTTATCTCAGTGCATGCAATGCTTAGACAATACAAATAGTATACATTTCAATTTTACACAAAAGCACTTACTGCAAACCTAATGGAAACACTTTAGGTTAACTTCCCACATGATTCTGAGATGTCTGAAAGTTGTTTCATACCTGTGCACATAAAGACAAAAAAGTTGATTTCACAGTGAATAGAATGCTTTGACATAAAAGTAGTATACATTTCAATTGTACTCAAAAGTCCTGACTGCAAACCTAATGCAAACACATTTGGTTTACTTCCCACATGAGTATGACTAGGTTTAAAGTTGTTTCATACCTCAGTTCATCAAGACAATAAAGTTACTTTCACAGTACTACTATGCTCTGACATTAAGGTAGCACACATCTGAATTTTACACCAAAGTACTTACTGCAAACTAATGGAAACACCTTAGGTTAACTTCCCACATGATTATGAGTAGTTTGAAAGTTATTTCATGGCTGTACACATCAACACAAAAAAGTTGTTATCTCAGTGCATGCAATGCTTAGACAATACAAATAGTATACATTTCAATTTTACACCAAAGTACTTACTGCAAACCTAATGGAAACAACTTAGATTAACTTCCCACATGATTCTGAGATGTCTGAAAGTTGTTTCATACCTGTGCACATCAAGACAAAAAAGTTGTTTTCTCAGTGCATGCAATGATTTTACAACGCAAATGGTATTCATTTCAATTTTACACCAAAGCACTTACTGCAAACCTAATGGAAACACCTTAGGCTAACTTTCCACATGATTATGAATAGTTTAAAAGTTGTTTCATGGCTGTACACATCAACACAAAAAAGTTGTTATCTCAGTGCATGCAATGCTTAGACAATACAAATAGTATATATTTCAATTTTACACCAAAGCCCTTACTGCAAACCTAATGGAAACAACTTAGATTAACTTCCCACATGATTCTGAGATATCTGAAAGTTGTTTCATACCTGTGCACATCAAGACAAAAAAGTTGTTATCTCAGTGCATGCAATGCTTAGACAATACAAATAGTATACATTTCAATTTTACACCAAAGCACTTACTACAAACCTAATGGAAACACTTTAGGTTAACTTCCCACATGATTCTGAGATGTCTGAAAGTTGTTTCATACCTGTGCACATAAAGACAAAAAAGTTGATTTCACAGTGAATAGAATGCTTTGACATAAAAGTAGTATACATTTCAATTGTACTCAAAAGTCCTGACTGCAAACCTAATGCAAACACATTTGGTTTAATTCCCACATGAGTATGACTAGGTTTAAAGTTGTTTCATACCTCAGTTCATCAAGACAAAAAAGTTACTTTCTCAGTACTACTATGCTCTGACATTAAGGTAGTAGACATCTGAATTTTACACCAAAGTACATACTGCAAACTAATGGAAACACCTTAGGTTAACTTCCCACATGATTATGAGTAGTTTGAAAGTTGTTTCATGGCTGTACACATCATCACAAAAAAGTTGTTATCTCAGTGCATGCAATGCTTAGACAATACAAATAGTATACATTTCAATTTTACACCAAAGTACTTACTGCAAACGTAATGGAAACAACATAGATTAACTTCCCACATGATTCTGAGATGTCTGAAAGTTGTTTCATACCTGTGCACATCAAGACAAAAAAGTTGTTTTCTCAGTGCATGCAATGCTTTTACAACACAAATGGTATTCATTTCAATTTTACACCAAAGCACTTACTGCAAACCTAATGGAAACACCTTAGGCTAACTTTCCACATGATTATGAGTAGTTTAAAAGTTGTTTCATGGCTGTACACATCAACACAAAAAAGTTGTTATCTCAGTGCATGCAATGCTTAGACAATACAAATAGTATACATTTCAATTTTACACCAAAGACCTTACTGCAAACCTAATGGAAACAACTTAGATTAACTTCCCACATGATTCTGAGATATCTGAAAGTTGTTGCATACCTGTGCACATCAAGACAAAAAAGTTGTTTTCTCAGTGCATGCAATGCTTTTACAATACATATAGTATACATTCCAATTTTACACCAAAGCACTTACTGCAAATCTAATGGAAACACCTTAGGTTAACTTTCCACATGATTATGAGCAGTTTGAAAGTTGTTTCATGGCTGTACACATAAACACAAAAAAGTTGTTATCTCAGTGCATGCAATGCTTAGACAATACAAATAGTATACATTTCAATTTTACACAAAAGCACTTACTGCAAACCTAATGGAAACACTTTAGGTTAACTTCCCACATGATTCTGAGATGTCTGAAAGTTGTTTCATACCTGTGCACATAAAGACAAAAAAGTTGATTTCACAGTGAATAGAATGCTTTGACATAAAAGTAGTATACATTTCAATTGTACTCAAAAGTCCTGACTGCAAACCTAATGCAAACACATTTGGTTTACTTCCCACATGAGTATGACTAGGTTTAAAGTTGTTTCATACCTCAGTTCATCAAGACAATAAAGTTACTTTCACAGTACTACTATGCTCTGACATTAAGGTAGCACACATCTGAATTTTACACCAAAGTACTTACTGCAAACTAATGGAAACACCTTAGGTTAACTTCCCACATGTTTATGAGTAGTTTGAAAGTTATTTCATGGCTGTACACATCAACAGAAAAAAGTTGTTATCTCAGTGCATGCAATGCTGAGACAATACAAATAGTATACATTTCAATTTTACACCAAAGTACTTACTGCAAACCTAATGGAAACAACTTAGATTAACTTCCCACATGATTCTGAGATGTCTGAAAGTTGTTTCATACCTGTGCACATCAAGACAAAAAAGTTGTTTTCTCAGTGCATGCAATGCTTTTACAACACAAATGGTATTCATTTCAATTTTACACCAAAGCACTTACTGCAAACCTAATGGAAACACCTTAGGCTAACTTTCCACATGATTATGAGTAGTTTAAAAGTTGTTTCATGGCTGTACACATCAACACAAAAAAGTTGTTATCTCAGTGCATGCAATGCTTAGACAATACAAATAGTATACATTTCAATTTTACACCAAAGCCCTTACTGCAAACCTAATGGAAACAACTTAGATTAACTTCCCACATGATTCTGAGATATCTGAAAGTTGTTTCATACCTGTGCACATCAAGACAAAAAAGTTGTTTTCTCAGTGCATGCAATGCTTTTACAATACATATAGTATACATTTCAATTTTACACCAAAGCACTTACTGCAAATCTAATGGAAACACCTTAGGTTAACTTTCCACATGATTATGAGCAGTTTGAAAGTTGTTTCATGGCTGTACACATAAACACAAAAAAGTTGTTATCTCAGTGCATGCAATGCTTAGACAATACAAATAGTATACATTTCAATTTTACACAAAAGCACTTACTGCAAACCTAATGGAAACACTTTAGGTTAACTTCCCACATGATTCTGAGTTGTCTGAAAGTTGTTTCATACCTGTGCACATAAAGACAAAAAAGTTGATTTCACAGTGAATAGAATGCTTTGACATAAAAGTAGTATACATTTCAATTGTACTCAAAAGTCCTGACTGCAAACCTAATGCAAACACATTTGGTTTACTTCCCACATGAGTATGACTAGGTTTAAAGTTGTTTCATACCTCAGTTCATCAAGACAATAAAGTTACTTTCACAGTACTACTATGCTCTGACATTAAGGTAGCACACATCTGAATTTTACACCAAAGTACTTACTGCAAACTAATGGAAACACCTTAGGTTAACTTCCCACATGATTATGAGTAGTTTGAAAGTTATTTCATGGCTGTACACATCAACACAAAAAAGTTGTTATCTCAGTGCATGCAATGCTTAGACAATACAAATAGTATACATTTCAATTTTACACCAAAGTACTTACTGCAAACCTAATGGAAACAACTTAGATTAACTTCCCACATGATTCTGAGATGTCTGAAAGTTGTTTCATACCTGTGCACATCAAGACAAAAAAGTTGTTTTCTCAGTGCATGCAATGCTTTTACAATACAAATGGTATACATTTCAATTTTACACCAAAGCACTTACTGCAAACCTAATGGAAACACCTTGGGCTAACTTTCCACATGATTATGAGTAGTTTAAAAGTTGTTTCATGGCTGTACACATCAACACAAAAAAGTTGTTATCTCAGTGCATGCAATGCTTAGACAATACAAATAGTATACATTTCAATTTTACACCAAAGCCCTTACTGCAAACCTAATGGAAACAACTTAGATTAACTTCCCACATGATTCTGAGATATCTGAAAGTTGTTTCATACCTGTGCACATCAAGACAAAAAAGTTGTTTTCTCAGTGCATGCAATGCTTTTACAATACATATAGTATACATTTCAATTTTACACCAAAGCACTTACTGCAAATCTAATGGAAACACCTTAGGTTAACTTTCCACATGATTATGAGCAGTTTGAAAGTTGTTTCATGGCTGTACACATAAACACAAAAAAGTTGTTATCTCAGTGCATGCAATGCTTAGACAATACAAATAGTATACATTTCAATTTTACACAAAAGCACTTACTGCAAACCTAATGGAAACACTTTAGGTTAACTTCCCACATGATTCTGAGATGTCTGAAAGTTGTTTCATACCTGTGCACATAAAGACAAAAAAGTTGATTTCACAGTGAATAGAATGCTTTGACATAAAAGTAGTATACATTTCAATTGTACTCAAAAGTCCTGACTGCAAACCTAATGCAAACACATTTGGTTTACTTCCCACATGAGTATGACTAGGTTTAAAGTTGTTTCATACCTCAGTTCATCAAGACAATAAAGTTACTTTCACAGTACTACTATGCTCTGACATTAAGGTAGCACACATCTGAATTTTACACCAAAGTACTTACTGCAAACTAATGGAAACACCTTAGGTTAACTTCCCACATGATTATGAGTAGTTTGAAAGTTATTTCATGGCTGTACACATCAACACAAAAAAGTTGTTATCTCAGTGCATGCAATGCTTAGACAATACAAATAGTATACATTTCAATTTTACACCAAAGTACTTACTGCAAACCTAATGGAAACAACTTAGATTAACTTCCCACATGATTCTGAGATGTCTGAAAGTTGTTTCATACCTGTGCACATCAAGACAAAAAAGTTGTTTTCTCAGTGCATGCAATGCTTTTACAATACAAATGGTATACATTTCAATTTTACACCAAAGCACTTACTGCAAACCTAATGGAAACACCTTAGGCTAACTTTCCACATGATTATGAGTAGTTTAAAAGTTGTTTCATGGCTGTACACATCAACACAAAAAAGTTGTTATCTCAGTGCATGCAATGCTTAGACAATACAAATAGTATACATTTCAATTTTACACCAAAGCCCTTACTGCAAACCTAATGGAAACAACTTAGATTAACTTCCCACATGATTCTGAGATATCTGAAAGTTGTTTCATACCTGTGCACATCAAGACAAAAAAGTTGTTTTCTCAGTGCATGCAATGCTTTTACAATACATATAGTATACATTTCAATTTTACACCAAAGCACTTACTGCAAACCTAATGGAAACAACTTAGATTAACTTCCCACATGATTCTGAGATATCTGAAAGTTGTTTCATACCTGTGCACATAAAGACAAAAAAGTTGATTTCACAGTGAATAGAATGCTTTGACATAAAAGTAGTATACATTTCAATTGTACTCAAAAGTCCTGACTGCAAACCTAATGCAAACACATTTGGTTTAATTCCCACATGAGTATGACTAGGTTTAAAGTTGTTTCATACCTCAGTTCATCAAGACAAAAAAGTTACTTTCTCAGTACTACTATGCTCTGACATTAAGGTAGTAGACATCTGAATTTTACACCAAAGTACATACTGCAAACTAATGGAAACACCTTAGGTTAACTTCCCACATGATTATGAGTAGTTTGAAAGTTGTTTCATGGCTGTACACATCATCACAAAAAAGTTGTTATCTCAGTGCATGCAATGCTTAGACAATACAAATAGTATACATTTCAATTTTACACCAAAGTACTTACTGCAAACGTAATGGAAACAACTTAGATTAACTTCCCAAATGATTCTGAGATTTCTCAAAGTTGTTTCATACCTGTGCACATTATGACAAAAAAGTTGTTATCTCAGTGCATGCAATGCTTAGACAATTCAAGTAGTATACATTTCAATTTTACACCAAAGCCCTTACTGCAAACCTAATGGAAACAACTAAGATTAACTTCCCACATGATTCTGAGATATCTGAGAGTTGTTTCATACCTGTGCACATCAAGGCAAAAAAGTTGTTTTCTCAGTGCATGCAATGCTTTTACAATACATAGAGTATACATTTCAATTTTACACCAAAGCACTTACTGCAAACCTAATGGAAACACCTTAGGTTAACTTCCCACATGATTATGAGTAGTTTGAAAGTTGTTTCATGGCTGTAGACATCAAAACAAAAAACTTGTTATCTCAGTGCATGCAATGTTTAGACAATACAAATTGTATACATTTCAATTTTACACCAAAGTACTTACTGCAAACCTAATGGAAACACCTTAGGCTAACTTTCCACATGATTATAAGTAGTTTGAAAGTTGTTTCATGGCTGTACACATTAACACAAAAAAGTTGTTATCTCAGTGCATACAATGCTTAGACAATACAAATAGTATACATTTCAATTTTACACGAAAGCACTTACTGCAAACCTAATGGAAACACTTTAGGTTAACTTCCCACATGATTCTGAGATGACTGAAAGTTGTTTCATACCTGTGCACATAAAGGCAAAAAAGTTGATTTCACAGTGAATAGAATGCTTTGACTTAAAAGTAGTATACATTTCAATTGTACTCAAAAGTCCTGTCTGCAAACCTAATGGAAACACATTTGGTTAACTTCCCACATGAGTATGACTAGGTTTAAAGTAGTTTCATGCCTCAGTTCATCAAGACAATAAAGTTACTTTCTCAGTACTACTATGCTCTGACATTAAGGTAGTACACATCTGAATTTTACACCAAAGTACTTACTGCAAACAAATGGAAACACCTTCGGTTAACTTCCCACATGATTATGAGTAGTTAGAAAGTTGTTTCATGGCTGTACACATCAACACCAAAAAGTTGTTATCTCAGTGCATGCAATCCTTAGACAATACAAATAGTATACATTTCAATTTTACACCAAAGTACTTACTGCAAACCTAATGGAAACAACTTAGATTAACTTTCCACATGATTCTGAGATATCTGAAATTGTTTCATACCTGTGCACATCAAGACAAAAAAGTTGTTTTCTCAGTGCATGCATTGCTTATACAATACAAATAGTATACATTTCACTTTCACACCAAAGCACTTACTGCAAACCTAATGGAAACACCTTAGGTTAACTTTCCACATGATTATGAGTAGTTCGAAAGTTGTTTCATGGCTGTACACATCAACAGAAAAAATTTGTTATCTCAGTGCATGCAATGCTTAGACAATACAAATAGTATACATTTCAATTTTACACCAAAGTACTTACTGCAAACCTAATGCAAACACCTTTGGTTAACTTCCCACATGAGTATGACTAGGTTTAAAGTTGTTTCATGCCTCAGTTCATCAAGACAAAAAAGTTACTTTCTCAGTACTACTATGCTCTGACATTAAGGTAGCACACATCTGAATTTTACACCAAAGTACTTACTGCAAACTAATGGAAACACCTTAGGTTAACTTCCCACATGTTTATGAGTAGTTTGAAAGTTATTTCATGGCTGTACACATCAACAGAAAAAAGTTGTTATCTCAGTGCATGCAATGCTGAGACAATACAAATAGTATACATTTCAATTTTACACCAAAGTACTTACTGCAAACCTAATGGAAACAACTTAGATTAACTTCCCACATGATTCTGAGATGTCTGAAAGTTGTTTCATACCTGTGCACATCAAGACAAAAAAGTTGTTTTCTCAGTGCATGCAATGCTTTTACAACACAAATGGTATTCACTTCAATTTTACACCAAAGCACTTACTGCAAACCTAATGGAAACACCTTAGGCTAACTTTCCACATGATTATGAGTAGTTTAAAAGTTGTTTCATGGCTGTACACATCAACACAAAAAAGTTGTTATCTCAGTGCATGCAATGCTTAGACAATACAAATAGTATACATTTCAATTTTACACCAAAGCCCTTACTGCAAACCTAATGGAAACAACTTAGATTAACTTCCCACATGATTCTGAGATATCTGAAAGTTGTTTCATACCTGTGCACATCAAGACAAAAAAGTTGTTTTCTCAGAGCATGCAATGCTTTTACAATACATATAGTATACATTTCAATTTTACACCAAAGCACTTACTGCAAATCTAATGGAAACACCTTAGGTTAACTTTCCACATGATTATGAGCAGTTTGAAAGTTGTTTCATGGCTGTACACATAAACACAAAAAAGTTGTTATCTCAGTGCATGCAATGCTTAGACAATACAAATAGTATACATTTCAATTTTACACAAAAGCACTTACTGCAAACCTAATGGAAACACTTTAGGTTAACTTCCCACATGATTCTGAGATGTCTGAAAGTTGTTTCATACCTGTGCACATAAAGACAAAAAAGTTGATTTCACAGTGAATAGAATGCTTTGACATAAAAGTAGTATACATTTCAATTGTACTCAAAAGTCCTGACTGCAAACCTAATGCAAACACATTTGGTTTACTTCCCACATGAGTATGACTAGGTTTAAAGTTGTTTCATACCTCAGTTCATCAAGACAATAAAGTTACTTTCACAGTACTACTATGCTCTGACATTAAGGTAGCACACATCTGAATTTTACACCAAAGTACTTACTGCAAACTAATGGAAACACCTTAGGTTAACTTCCCACATGATTATGAGTAGTTTGAAAGTTATTTCATGGCTGTACACATCAACACAAAAAAGTTGCTATCTCAGTGCATGCAATGCTTAGACAATACAAATAGTATACATTTCAATTTTACACCAAAGTACTTACTGCAAACCTAATGGAAACAACTTAGATTAACTTCCCACATGATTCTGAGATGTCTGAAAGTTGTTTCATACCTGTGCACATCAAGACAAAAAAGTTGTTTTCTCAGTGCATGCAATGCTTTTACAATACAAATGGTATACATTTCAATTTTACACCAAAGCACTTACTGCAAACCTAATGGAAACACCTTAGGCTAACTTTCCACATGATTATGAGTAGTTTAAAAGTTGTTTCATGGCTGTACACATCAACACAAAAAAGTTGTTATCTCAGTGCATGCAATGCTTAGACAATACAAATAGTATACATTTCAATTTTACACCAAAGCCCTTACTGCAAACCTAATGGAAACAACTTAGATTAACTTCCCACATGATTCTGAGATATCTGAAAGTTGTTTCATACCTGTGCACATCAAGACAAAAAAGTTGTTTTCTCAGTGCATGCAATGCTTTTACAATACATATAGTATACATTTCAATTTTACACCAAAGCACTTACTGCAAATCTAATGGAAACACCTTAGGTTAACTTTCCACATGATTATGAGCAGTTTGAAAGTTGTTTCATGGCTGTACACATAAACACAAAAAAGTTGTTATCTCAGTGCATGCAATGCTTAGACAATACAAATAGTATACATTTCAATTTTACACAAAAGCACTTACTGCAAACCTAATGGAAACACTTTAGGTTAACTTCCCACATGATTCTGAGATGTCTGAAAGTTGTTTCATACCTGTGCACATAAAGACAAAAAAGTTGATTTCACAGTGAATAGAATGCTTTGACATAAAAGTAGTATACATTTCAATTGTACTCAAAAGTCCTGACTGCAAACCTAATGCAAACACCTTTGGTTAACTTCCCACATGAGTATGACTAGGTTTAAAGTTGTTTCATGCCTCAGTTCATCAAGACAAAAAAGTTACTTTCTCAGTACTACTATGCTCTGACATTAAGGTAGCACACATCTGAATTTTACACCAAAGTACTTACTGCAAACTAATGGAAACACCTTAGGTTAACTTCCCACATGTTTATGAGTAGTTTGAAAGTTATTTCATGGCTGTACACATCAACAGAAAAAAGTTGTTATCTCAGTGCATGCAATGCTGAGACAATACAAATAGTATACATTTCAATTTTACACCAAAGTACTTACTGCAAACCTAATGGAAACAACTTAGATTAACTTCCCACATGATTCTGAGATGTCTGAAAGTTGTTTCATACCTGTGCACATCAAGACAAAAAAGTTGTTTTCTCAGTGCATGCAATGCTTTTACAACACAAATGGTATTCACTTCAATTTTACACCAAAGCACTTACTGCAAACCTAATGGAAACACCTTAGGCTAACTTTCCACATGATTATGAGTAGTTTAAAAGTTGTTTCATGGCTGTACACATCAACACAAAAAAGTTGTTATCTCAGTGCATGCAATGCTTAGACAATACAAATAGTATACATTTCAATTTTACACCAAAGCCCTTACTGCAAACCTAATGGAAACAACTTAGATTAACTTCCCACATGATTCTGAGATATCTGAAAGTTGTTTCATACCTGTGCACATCAAGACAAAAAAGTTGTTTTCTCAGAGCATGCAATGCTTTTACAATACATATAGTATACATTTCAATTTTACACCAAAGCACTTACTGCAAATCTAATGGAAACACCTTAGGTTAACTTTCCACATGATTATGAGCAGTTTGAAAGTTGTTTCATGGCTGTACACATAAACACAAAAAAGTTGTTATCTCAGTGCATGCAATGCTTAGACAATACAAATAGTATACATTTCAATTTTACACAAAAGCACTTACTGCAAACCTAATGGAAACACTTTAGGTTAACTTCCCACATGATTCTGAGATGTCTGAAAGTTGTTTCATACCTGTGCACATAAAGACAAAAAAGTTGATTTCACAGTGAATAGAATGCTTTGACATAAAAGTAGTATACATTTCAATTGTACTCAAAAGTCCTGACTGCAAACCTAATGCAAACACATTTGGTTTACTTCCCACATGAGTATGACTAGGTTTAAAGTTGTTTCATACCTCAGTTCATCAAGACAATAAAGTTACTTTCACAGTACTACTATGCTCTGACATTAAGGTAGCACACATCTGAATTTTACACCAAAGTACTTACTGCAAACTAATGGAAACACCTTAGGTTAACTTCCCACATGATTATGAGTAGTTTGAAAGTTATTTCATGGCTGTACACATCAACACAAAAAAGTTGCTATCTCAGTGCATGCAATGCTTAGACAATACAAATAGTATACATTTCAATTTTACACCAAAGTACTTACTGCAAACCTAATGGAAACAACTTAGATTAACTTCCCACATGATTCTGAGATGTCTGAAAGTTGTTTCATACCTGTGCACATCAAGACAAAAAAGTTGTTTTCTCAGTGCATGCAATGCTTTTACAATACAAATGGTATACATTTCAATTTTACACCAAAGCACTTACTGCAAACCTAATGGAAACACCTTAGGCTAACTTTCCACATGATTATGAGTAGTTTAAAAGTTGTTTCATGGCTGTACACATCAACACAAAAAAGTTGTTATCTCAGTGCATGCAATGCTTAGACAATACAAATAGTATACATTTCAATTTTACACCAAAGCCCTTACTGCAAACCTAATGGAAACAACTTAGATTAACTTCCCACATGATTCTGAGATATCTGAAAGTTGTTTCATACCTGTGCACATCAAGACAAAAAAGTTGTTTTCTCAGTGCATGCAATGCTTTTACAATACATATAGTATACATTTCAATTTTACACCAAAGCACTTACTGCAAATCTAATGGAAACACCTTAGGTTAACTTTCCACATGATTATGAGCAGTTTGAAAGTTGTTTCATGGCTGTACACATAAACACAAAAAAGTTGTTATCTCAGTGCATGCAATGCTTAGACAATACAAATAGTATACATTTCAATTTTACACAAAAGCACTTACTGCAAACCTAATGGAAACACTTTAGGTTAACTTCCCACATGATTCTGGGATGTCTGAAAGTTGTTTCATACCTGTGCACATAAAGACAAAAAAGTTGATTTCACAGTGAATAGAATGCTTTGACATAAAAGTAGTATACATTTCAATTGTACTCAAAAGTCCTGACTGCAAACCTAATGCAAACACATTTGGTTTACTTCCCACATGAGTATGACTAGGTTTAAAGTTGTTTCATACCTCAGTTCATCAAGACAATAAAGTTACTTTCACAGTACTACTATGCTCTGATATTAAGGTAGCACACATCTGAATTTTACACCAAAGTACTTACTGCAAACTAATGGAAACACCTTAGGTTAACTTCCCACATGATTATGAGTAGTTTGAAAGTTATTTCATGGCTGTACACATCAACACAAAAAAGTTGTTATCTCAGTGCATGCAATGCTTAGACAATACAAATAGTATACATTTCAATTTTACACCAAAGTACTTACTGCAAACCTAATGGAAACAACTTAGATTAACTTCCCACATGATTCTGAGATGTCTGAAAGTTGTTTCATACCTGTGCACATCAAGACAAAAAAGTTGTTTTCTCAGTGCATGCAATGCTTTTACAATACAAATGGTATACATTTCAATTTTACACCAAAGCACTTACTGCAAACCTAATGGAAACACCTTAGGCTAACTTTCCACATGATTATGAGTAGTTTAAAAGTTGTTTCATGGCTGTACACATCAACACAAAAAAGTTGTTATCTCAGTGCATGCAATGCTTAGACAATACAAATAGTATACATTTCAATTTTACACCAAAGCCCTTACTGCAAACCTAATGGAAACAACTTAGATTAACTTCCCACATGATTCTGAGATATCTGAAAGTTGTTTCATACCTGTGCACATCAAGACAAAAAAGTTGTTTTCTCAGTGCATGCAATGCTTTTACAATACATATAGTATACATTTCAATTTTACACCAAAGCACTTACTGCAAATCTAATGGAAACACCTTAGGTTAACTTTCCACATGATTATGAGCAGTTTGAAAGTTGTTTCATGGCTGTACACATAAACACAAAAAAGTTGTTATCTCAGTGCATGCAATGCTTAGACAATACAAGTAGTATACATTTCAATTTTACACAAAAGCACTTACTGCAAACCTAATGGAAACACTTTAGGTTAACTTCCCACATGATTCTGAGATGTCTGAAAGTTGTTTCATACCTGTGCACATAAAGACAAAAAAGTTGATTTCACAGTGAATAGAATGCTTTGACATAAAAGTAGTATACATTTCAATTGTACTCAAAAGTCCTGACTGCAAACCTAATGCAAACACATTTGGTTTACTTCCCACATGAGTATGACTAGGTTTAAAGTTGTTTCATACCTCAGTTCATCAAGACAATAAAGTTACTTTCACAGTACTACTATGCTCTGACATTAAGGTAGCACACATCTGAATTTTACACCAAAGTACTTACTGCAAACTAATGGAAACACCTTAGGTTAACTTCCCACATGTTTATGAGTAGTTTGAAAGTTATTTCATGGCTGTACACATCAACAGAAAAAAGTTGTTATCTCAGTGCATGCAATGCTTAGACAATACAAATAGTATACATTTCAATTTTACACCAAAGCCCTTACTGCAAACCTAATGGAAACAACTTAGATTAACTTCCCACATGATTCTGAGATATCTGAAAGTTGTTTCATACCTGTGCACATCAAGACAAAAAAGTTGTCTTCTCAGTGCATGCAATGCTTTTACAATACATATAGTATACATTTCAATTTTACACCAAAGCACTTACTGCAAATCTAATGGAAACACCTTAGGTTAACTTTCCACATGATTATGAGCAGTTTGAAAGTTGTTTCATGGCTGTACACATAAACACAAAAAAGTTGTTATCTCAGTGCATGCAATGCTTAGACAATACAAATAGTATACATTTCAATTTTACACAAAAGCACTTACTGCAAACCTAATGGAAACACTTTAGGTTAACTTCCCACATGATTCTGAGATGTCTGAAAGTTGTTTCATACCTGTGCACATAAAGACAAAAAAGTTGATTTCACAGTGAATAGAATGCTTTGACATAAAAGTAGTATACATTTCAATTGTACTCAAAAGTCCTGACTGCAAACCTAATGCAAACACATTTGGTTTACTTCCCACATGAGTATGACTAGGTTTAAAGTTGTTTCATACCTCAGTTCATCAAGACAATAAAGTTACTTTCACAGTACTACTATGCTCTGACATTAAGGTAGCACTCATCTGAATTTTACACCAAAGTACTTACTGCAAACTAATGGAAACACCTTAGGTTAACTTCCCACATGATTATGAGTAGTTTGAAAGTTATTTCATGGCTGTACACATCAACACAAAAAAGTTGTTATCTCAGTGCATGCAATGCTTAGACAATACAAATAGTATACATTTCAATTTTACACCAAAGTACTTACTGCAAACCTAATGGAAACAACTTAGATTAACTTCCCACATGATTCTGAGATGTCTGAAAGTTGTTTCATACCTGTGCACATCAAGACAAAAAAGTTGTTTTCTCAGTGCATGCAATGCTTTTACAATACAAATGGTATACATTTCAATTTTACACCAAAGCA
This sequence comes from Mobula birostris, assembly GCF_030028105.1. Classification (NCBI taxonomy): domain Eukaryota; kingdom Metazoa; phylum Chordata; class Chondrichthyes; order Myliobatiformes; family Myliobatidae; genus Mobula; species Mobula birostris. The sequence continues at coordinate 57,846 of NW_027278381.1, read as the reverse complement.
CTTACTGCAAACCTAATGGAAACACCTTGGGCTAACTTTCCACATGATTATGAGTAGTTTAAAAGTTGTTTCATGGCTGTACACATCAACACAAAAAAGTTGTTATCTCAGTGCATGCAATGCTTAGACAATACAAATAGTATACATTTCAATTTTACACCAAAGCCCTTACTGCAAACCTAATGGAAACAACTTAGATTAACTTCCCACATGATTCTGAGATATCTGAAAGTTGTTTCATACCTGTGCACATCAAGACAAAAAAGTTGTTTTCTCAGTGCATGCAATGCTTTTACAATACATATAGTATACATTTCAATTTTACACCAAAGCACTTACTGCAAATCTAATGGAAACACCTTAGGTTAACTTTCCACATGATTATGAGCAGTTTGAAAGTTGTTTCATGGCTGTACACATAAACACAAAAAAGTTGTTATCTCAGTGCATGCAATGCTTAGACAATACAAATAGTATACATTTCAATTTTACACAAAAGCACTTACTGCAAACCTAATGGAAACACTTTAGGTTAACTTCCCACATGATTCTGAGATGTCTGAAAGTTGTTTCATACCTGTGCACATAAAGACAAAAAAGTTGATTTCACAGTGAATAGAATGCTTTGACATAAAAGTAGTATACATTTCAATTGTACTCAAAAGTCCTGACTGCAAACCTAATGCAAACACATTTGGTTTACTTCCCACATGAGTATGACTAGGTTTAAAGTTGTTTCATACCTCAGTTCATCAAGACAATAAAGTTACTTTCACAGTACTACTATGCTCTGACATTAAGGTAGCACACATCTGAATTTTACACCAAAGTACTTACTGCAAACTAATGGAAACACCTTAGGTTAACTTCCCACATGATTATGAGTAGTTTGAAAGTTATTTCATGGCTGTACACATCAACACAAAAAAGTTGTTATCTCAGTGCATGCAATGCTTAGACAATACAAATAGTATACATTTCAATTTTACACCAAAGTACTTACTGCAAACCTAATGGAAACAACTTAGATTAACTTCCCACATGATTCTGAGATGTCTGAAAGTTGTTTCATACCTGTGCACATCAAGACAAAAAAGTTGTTTTCTCAGTGCATGCAATGCTTTTACAATACAAATGGTATACATTTCAATTTTACACCAAAGCACTTACTGCAAACCTAATGGAAACACCTTAGGCTAACTTTCCACATGATTATGAGTAGTTTAAAAGTTGTTTCATGGCTGTACACATCAACACAAAAAAGTTGTTATCTCAGTGCATGCAATGCTTAGACAATACAAATAGTATACATTTCAATTTTACACCAAAGCCCTTACTGCAAACCTAATGGAAACAACTTAGATTAACTTCCCACATGATTCTGAGATATCTGAAAGTTGTTTCATACCTGTGCACATCAAGACAAAAAAGTTGTTTTCTCAGTGCATGCAATGCTTTTACAATACATATAGTATACATTTCAATTTTACACCAAAGCACTTACTGCAAATCTAATGGAAACACCTTAGGTTAACTTTCCACATGATTATGAGCAGTTTGAAAGTTGTTTCAAGGCTGTACACATAAACACAAAAAAGTTGTTATCTCAGTGCATGCAATGCTTAGACAATACAAATAGTATACATTTCAATTTTACACAAAAGCACTTACTGCAAACCTAATGGAAACACTTTAGGTTAACTTCCCACATGATTCTGAGATGTCTGAAAGTTGTTTCATACCTGTGCACATAAAGACAAAAAAGTTGATTTCACAGTGAACAGAATGCTTTGACATAAAAGTAGTATACATTTCAATTGTACTCAAAAGTCCTGACTGCAAACCTAATGCAAACACATTTGGTTTACTTCCCACATGAGTATGACTAGGTTTAAAGTTGTTTCATACCTCAGTTCATCAAGACAATAAAGTTACTTTCACAGTACTACTATGCTCTGACATTAAGGTAGCACACATCTGAATTTTACACCAAAGTACTTACTGCAAACTAATGGAAACACCTTAGGTTAACTTCCCACATGATTATGAGTAGTTTGAAAGTTATTTCATGGCTGTACACATCAACACAAAAAAGTTGTTATCTCAGTGCATGCAATGCTTAGACAATACAAATAGTATACATTTCAATTTTACACCAAAGTACTTACTGCAAACCTAATGGAAACAACTTAGATTAACTTCCCACATGATTCTGAGATGTCTGAAAGTTGTTTCATACCTGTGCACATCAAGACAAAAAAGTTGTTTTCTCAGTGCATGCAATGATTTTACAACGCAAATGGTATTCATTTCAATTTTACACCAAAGCACTTACTGCAAACCTAATGGAAACACCTTAGGCTAACTTTCCACATGATTATGAATAGTTTAAAAGTTGTTTCATGGCTGTACACATCAACACAAAAAAGTTGTTATCTCAGTGCATGCAATGCTTAGACAATACAAATAGTATATATTTCAATTTTACACCAAAGCCCTTACTGCAAACCTAATGGAAACAACTTAGATTAACTTCCCACATGATTCTGAGATATCTGAAAGTTGTTTCATACCTGTGCACATCAAGACAAAAAAGTTGTTTTCTCAGTGCATGCAATGCTTTTACAATACATATAGTATACATTTCAATTTTACACCAAAGCACTTACTGCAAACCTAAAGGAAACACCTTAGGTTAACTTTCCATATGATTATGAGTAGTTTGAAAGTTGTTTCATGGCTGTACACATAAACACAAAAAAGTTGTTATCTCAGTGCATGCAATGCTTAGACAATACAAATAGTATACATTTCAATTTTACACCAAAGCACTTACTGCAAACCTAATGGAAACACTTTAGGTTAACTTCCCACATGATTCTGAGATGACTGAAAGTTGTTTCATACCTGTGCACATAAAGGCAAAAAAGTTGATTTCACAGTGAATAGAATGCTTTGACTTAAAAGTAGTATACATTTCAATTGTACTCAAAAGTCCTGTCTGCAAACCTAATGGAAACACATTTGGTTAACTTCCCACATGAGTATGACTAGGTTTAAAGTTGTTTCATGCCTCAGTTCATCAAGACAATAAAGTTACTTTCTCAGTACTACTATGCTCTGACATTAAGGTAGTACACATCTGAATTTTACACCAAAGTACTTACTGCAAACAAATGGAAACACCTTCGGTTAACTTCCCACATGATTATGAGTAGTTAGAAAGTTGTTTCATGGCTGTACACATCAACACAAAAAAGTTGTTATCTCAGTGCATGCAATCCTTAGACAATACAAATAGTATACATTTCAATTTTACACCAAAGTACTTACTGCAAACCTAATGGAAACAACTTAGATTAACTTCCCACATGATTCTGAGATATCTGAAATTGTTTCATACCTGTGCACATCAAGACAAAAAAGTTGTTTTCTCAGTGCATGCATTGCTTATACAATACAAATAGTATACATTTCACTTTCACACCAAAGCACTTACTGCAAACCTAATGGAAACACCTTAGGTTAACTTTCCACATGATTATGAGTAGTTCGAAAGTTGTTTCATGGCTGTACACATCAACAGAAAAAATTTGTTATCTCAGTGCATGCAATGCTTAGACAATACAAATAGTATACATTTCAATTTTACACCAAAGTACTTACTGCAAACCTAATGCAAACACCTTTGGTTAACTTCCCACATGAGTATGACTAGGTTTAAAGTTGTTTCATGCCTCAGTTCATCAAGACAAAAAAGTTACTTTCTCAGTGCTACTATGCTCTGACATTAAGGTAGCATACATCTCAATTTTACACCAAAGTGCTTACTGCAAACTAATGGAAACACCTTAGGTTAACTTCCCACATGATTATGAGTGGTTTGAAAGTTGTTTCATGGCTGTAAACATCAACACAAAAAAGTTGTTATCTCAGTGCATGCAATGATTAGACAATACAAATAGTATACATTTCAATTTTGCACCAAAGTACTTACTGCAAACCTAATGGAAACAACATAGATTAACTTCCCACATGATTCTGAGATGTCTGAAAGTTGTTTCATACCTGTGCACATCAAGACAAAAAAGTTGTTTTCTCAGTGCATGCAATGCTTTTACAACACAAATGGTATTCATTTCAATTTTACACCAAAGCACTTACTGCAAACCTAATGGAAACACCTTAGGCTAACTTTCCACATGATTATGAGTAGTTTAAAAGTTGTTTCATGGCTGTACACATCAACACAAAAAAGTTGTTATCTCAGTGCATGCAATGCTTAGACAATACGAATAGTATACATTTCAATTTTACACCAAAGCCCTTACTGCAAACCTAATGGAAACAACTTAGATTAACTTCCCACATGATTCTGAGATATCTGAAAGTTGTTTCATACCTGTGCACATCAAGACAAAAAAGTTGTTTTCTCAGTGCATGCAATGCTTTTACAATACATATAGTATACATTTCAATTTTACACCAAAGCACTTACTGCAAATCTAATGGAAACACCTTAGGTTAACTTTCCACATGATTATGAGCAGTTTGAAAGTTGTTTCATGGCTGTACACATAAACACAAAAAAGTTGTTATCTCAGTGCATGCAATGCTTAGACAATACAAATAGTATACATTTCAATTTTACACAAAAGCACTTACTGCAAACCTAATGGAAACACTTTAGGTTAACTTCCCACATGATTCTGAGATGTCTGAAAGTTGTTTCATACCTGTGCACATAAAGACAAAAAAGTTGATTTCACAGTGAATAGAATGCTTTGACATAAAAGTAGTATACATTTCAATTGTACTCAAAAGTCCTGACTGCAAACCTAATGCAAACACATTTGGTTTACTTCCCACATGAGTATGACTAGGTTTAAAGTTGTTTCATACCTCAGTTCATCAAGACAATAAAGTTACTTTCACAGTACTACTATGCTCTGACATTAAGGTAGCACACATCTGAATTTTACACCAAAGTACTTACTGCAAACTAATGGAAACACCTTAGGTTAACTTCCCACATGATTATGAGTAGTTTGAAAGTTATTTCATGGCTGTACACATCAACACAAAAAAGTTGTTATCTCAGTGCATGCAATGCTTAGACAATACAAATAGTATACATTTCAATTTTACACCAAAGTACTTACTGCAAACCTAATGGAAACAACTTAGATTAACTTCCCACATGATTCTGAGATGTCTGAAAGTTGTTTCATACCTGTGCACATCAAGACAAAAAAGTTGTTTTCTCAGTGCATGCAATGCTTTTACAACACAAATGTTATACATTTCAATTTTACACCAAAGCACTTACTGCAAACCTAATGGAAACACCTTAGGCTAACTTTCCACATGATTATGAGTAGTTTAAAAGTTGTTTCATGGCTGTACACATCAACACAAAAAAGTTGTTATCTCAGTGCATGCAATGCTTAGACAATACAAATAGTATACATTTCAATTTTACACCAAAGCCCTTACTGCAAACCTAATGGAAACAACTTAGATTAACTTCCCACATGATTCTGAGATATCTGAAAGTTGTTTCATACCTGTGCACATCAAGACAAAAAAGTTGTTTTCTCAGTGCATGCAATGCTTTTACAATACATATAGTATACATTTCAATTTTACACCAAAGCACTTACTGCAAATCTAATGGAAACACCTTAGGTTAACTTTCCACATGATTATGAGCAGTTTGAAAGTTGTTTCATGGCTGTACACATAAACACAAAAAAGTTGTTATCTCAGTGCATGCAATGCTTAGACAATACAAATAGTATACATTTCAATTTTACACAAAAGCACTTACTGCAAACCTAATGGAAACACTTTAGGTTAACTTCCCACATGATTCTGAGATGACTGAAAGTTGTTTCATACCTGTGCACATAAAGGCAAAAAAGTTGATTTCACAGTGAATAGAATGCTTTGACTTAAAAGTAGTATACATTTCAATTGTACTCAAAAGTCCTGTCTGCAAACCTAATGGAAACACATTTGGTTAACTTCCCACATGAGTATGACTAGGTTTAAAGTTGTTTCATGCCTCAGTTCATCAAGACAATAAAGTTACTTTCTCAGTACTACTATGCTCTGACATTAAGGTAGTACACATCTGAATTTTACACCAAAGTACTTACTGCAAACAAATGGAAACACCTTCGGTTAACTTCCCACATGATTATGAGTAGTTAGAAAGTTGTTTCATGGCTGTACACATCAACACAAAAAAGTTGTTATCTCAGTGCATGCAATCCTTAGACAATACAAATAGTATACATTTCAATTTTACACCAAAGTACTTACTGCAAACCTAATGGAAACAACTTAGATTAACTTCCCACATGATTCTGAGATATCTGAAATTGTTTCATACCTGTGCACATCAAGACAAAAAAGTTGTTTTCTCAGTGCATGCATTGCTTATACAATACAAATAGTATACATTTCACTTTCACACCAAAGCACTTACTGCAAACCTAATGGAAACACCTTAGGTTAACTTTCCACATGATTATGAGTAGTTCGAAAGTTGTTTCATGGCTGTACACATCAACAGAAAAAATTTGTTATCTCAGTGCATGCAATGCTTAGACAATACAAATAGTATACATTTCAATTTTACACCAAAGTACTTACTGCAAACCTAATGCAAACACCTTTGGTTAACTTCCCACATGAGTATGACTAGGTTTAAAGTTGTTTCATGCCTCAGTTCATCAAGACAAAAAAGTTACTTTCTCAGTGCTACTATGCTCTGACATTAAGGTAGCATACATCTCAATTTTACACCAAAGTGCTTACTGCAAACTAATGGAAACACCTTAGGTTAACTTCCCACATGATTATGAGTGGTTTGAAAGTTGTTTCATGGCTGTAAACATCAACACAAAAAAGTTGTTATCTCAGTGCATGCAATGATTAGACAATACAAATAGTATACATTTCAATTTTGCACCAAAGTACTTACTGCAAACCTAATGGAAACAACATAGATTAACTTCCCACATGATTCTGAGATGTCTGAAAGTTGTTTCATACCTGTGCACATCAAGACAAAAAAGTTGTTTTCTCAGTGCATGCAATGCTTTTACAACACAAATGGTATTCATTTCAATTTTACACCAAAGCACTTACTGCAAACCTAATGGAAACACCTTAGGCTAACTTTCCACATGATTATGAGTAGTTTAAAAGTTGTTTCATGGCTGTACACATCAACACAAAAAAGTTGTTATCTCAGTGCATGCAATGCTTAGACAATACGAATAGTATACATTTCAATTTTACACCAAAGCCCTTACTGCAAACCTAATGGAAACAACTTAGATTAACTTCCCACATGATTCTGAGATATCTGAAAGTTGTTTCATACCTGTGCACATCAAGACAAAAAAGTTGTTTTCTCAGTGCATGCAATGCTTTTACAATACATATAGTATACATTTCAATTTTACACCAAAGCACTTACTGCAAATCTAATGGAAACACCTTAGGTTAACTTTCCACATGATTATGAGCAGTTTGAAAGTTGTTTCATGGCTGTACACATAAACACAAAAAAGTTGTTATCTCAGTGCATGCAATGCTTAGACAATACAAATAGTATACATTTCAATTTTACACAAAAGCACTTACTGCAAACCTAATGGAAACACTTTAGGTTAACTTCCCACATGATTCTGAGATGTCTGAAAGTTGTTTCATACCTGTGCACATAAAGACAAAAAAGTTGATTTCACAGTGAATAGAATGCTTTGACATAAAAGTAGTATACATTTCAATTGTACTCAAAAGTCCTGACTGCAAACCTAATGCAAACACATTTGGTTTACTTCCCACATGAGTATGACTAGGTTTAAAGTTGTTTCATACCTCAGTTCATCAAGACAATAAAGTTACTTTCACAGTACTACTATGCTCTGACATTAAGGTAGCACACATCTGAATTTTACACCAAAGTACTTACTGCAAACTAATGGAAACACCTTAGGTTAACTTCCCACATGATTATGAGTAGTTTGAAAGTTATTTCATGGCTGTACACATCAACACAAAAAAGTTGTTATCTCAGTGCATGCAATGCTTAGACAATACAAATAGTATACATTTCAATTTTACACCAAAGTACTTACTGCAAACCTAATGGAAACAACTTAGATTAACTTCCCACATGATTCTGAGATGTCTGAAAGTTGTTTCATACCTGTGCACATCAAGACAAAAAAGTTGTTTTCTCAGTGCATGCAATGCTTTTACAACACAAATGTTATACATTTCAATTTTACACCAAAGCACTTACTGCAAACCTAATGGAAACACCTTAGGCTAACTTTCCACATGATTATGAGTAGTTTAAAAGTTGTTTCATGGCTGTACACATCAACACAAAAAAGTTGTTATCTCAGTGCATGCAATGCTTAGACAATACAAATAGTATACATTTCAATTTTACACCAAAGCCCTTACTGCAAACCTAATGGAAACAACTTAGATTAACTTCCCACATGATTCTGAGATATCTGAAAGTTGTTTCATACCTGTGCACATCAAGACAAAAAAGTTGTTTTCTCAGTGCATGCAATGCTTTTACAATACATATAGTATACATTTCAATTTTACACCAAAGCACTTACTGCAAATCTAATGGAAACACCTTAGGTTAACTTTCCACATGATTATGAGCAGTTTGAAAGTTGTTTCATGGCTGTACACATAAACACAAAAAAGTTGTTATCTCAGTGCATGCAATGCTTAGACAATACAAATAGTATACATTTCAATTTTACACAAAAGCACTTACTGCAAACCTAATGGAAACACTTTAGGTTAACTTCCCACATGATTCTGAGATGTCTGAAAGTTGTTTCATACCTGTGCACATAAAGACAAAAAAGTTGATTTCACAGTGAATAGAATGCTTTGACATAAAAGTAGTATACATTTCAATTGTACTCAAAAGTCCTGACTGCAAACCTAATGCAAACACATTTGGTTTACTTCCCACATGAGTATGACTAGGTTTAAAGTTGTTTCATACCTCAGTTCATCAAGACAATAAAGTTACTTTCACAGTACTACTATGCTCTGACATTAAGGTAGCACACATCTGAATTTTACACCAAAGTACTTACTGCAAACTAATGGAAACACCTTAGGTTAACTTCCCACATGATTATGAGTAGTTTGAAAGTTATTTCATGGCTGTACACATCAACACAAAAAAGTTGTTATCTCAGTGCATGCAATGCTTAGACAATACAAATAGTATACATTTCAATTTTACACCAAAGTACTTACTGCAAACCTAATGGAAACAACTTAGATTAACTTCCCACATGATTCTGAGATGTCTGAAAGTTGTTTCATACCTGTGCACATCAAGACAAAAAAGTTGTTTTCTCAGTGCATGCAATGCTTTTACAATACAAATGGTATACATTTCAATTTTACACCAAAGCACTTACTGCAAACCTAATGGAAACACCTTAGGCTAACTTTCCACATGATTATGAGTAGTTTAAAAGTTGTTTCATGGCTGTACACATCAACACAAAAAAGTTGTTATCTCAGTGCATGCAATGCTTAGACAATACAAATAGTATACATTTCAATTTTACACCAAAGCCCTTACTGCAAACCTAATGGAAACAACTTAGATTAACTTCCCACATGATTCTGAGATATCTGAAAGTTGTTTCATACCTGGGCACATCAAGACAAAAAAGTTGTTTTCTCAGTGCATGCAATGCTTTTACAATACATATAGTATACATTTCAATTTTACACCAAAGCACTTACTGCAAATCTAATGGAAACACCTTAGGTTAACTTTCCACATGATTATGAGCAGTTTGAAAGTTGTTTCATGGCTGTACACATAAACACAAAAAAGTTGTTATCTCAGTGCATGCAATGCTTAGACAATACAAATAGTATACATTTCAATTTTACACAAAAGCACTTACTGCAAACCTAATGGAAACACTTTAGGTTAACTTCCCACATGATTCTGAGATGTCTGAAAGTTGTTTCATACCTGTGCACATAAAGACAAAAAAGTTGATTTCACAGTGAATAGAATGCTTTGACATAAAAGTAGTATACATTTCAATTGTACTCAAAAGTCCTGACTGCAAACCTAATGCAAACACATTTGGTTTACTTCCCACATGAGTATGACTAGGTTTAAAGTTGTTTCATACCTCAGTTCATCAAGACAATAAAGTTACTTTCACAGTACTACTATGCTCTGACATTAAGGTAGCACACATCTGAATTTTACACCAAAGTACTTACTGCAAACTAATGGAAACACCTTAGGTTAACTTCCCACATGATTATGAGTAGTTTGAAAGTTATTTCATGGCTGTACACATCAACACAAAAAAGTTGTTATCTCAGTGCATGCAATCCTTAGACAATACAAATAGTATACATTTCAATTTTACACCAAAGTACTTACTGCAAACCTAATGGAAACAACTTAGATTAACTTCCCACATGATTCTGAGATATCTGAAATTGTTTCATACCTGTGCACATCAAGACAAAAAAGTTGTTTTCTCAGTGCATGCATTGCTTATACAATACAAATAGTATACATTTCACTTTCACACCAAAGCACTTACTGCAAACCTAATGGAAACACCTTAGGTTAACTTTCCACATGATTATGAGTAGTTCGAAAGTTGTTTCATGGCTGTACACATCAACAGAAAAAATTTGTTATCTCAGTGCATGCAATGCTTAGACAATACAAATAGTATACATTTCAATTTTACACCAAAGTACTTACTGCAAACCTAATGCAAACACCTTTGGTTAACTTCCCACATGAGTATGACTAGGTTTAAAGTTGTTTCATGCCTCAGTTCATCAAGACAAAAAAGTTACTTTCTCAGTGCTACTATGCTCTGACATTAAGGTAGCATACATCTCAATTTTACACCAAAGTGCTTACTGCAAACTAATGGAAACACCTTAGGTTAACTTCCCACATGATTATGAGTGGTTTGAAAGTTGTTTCATGGCTGTAAACATCAACACAAAAAAGTTGTTATCTCAGTGCATGCAATGATTAGACAATACAAATAGTATACATTTCAATTTTGCACCAAAGTACTTACTGCAAACCTAATGGAAACAACATAGATTAACTTCCCACATGATTCTGAGATGTCTGAAAGTTGTTTCATACCTGTGCACATCAAGACAAAAAAGTTGTTTTCTCAGTGCATGCAATGCTTTTACAACACAAATGGTATTCATTTCAATTTTACACCAAAGCACTTACTGCAAACCTAATGGAAACACCTTAGGCTAACTTTCCACATGATTATGAGTAGTTTAAAAGTTGTTTCATGGCTGTACACATCAACACAAAAAAGTTGTTATCTCAGTGCATGCAATGCTTAGACAATACGAATAGTATACATTTCAATTTTACACCAAAGCCCTTACTGCAAACCTAATGGAAACAACTTAGATTAACTTCCCACATGATTCTGAGATATCTGAAAGTTGTTTCATACCTGTGCACATCAAGACAAAAAAGTTGTTTTCTCAGTGCATGCAATGCTTTTACAATACATATAGTATACATTTCAATTTTACACCAAAGCACTTACTGCAAATCTAATGGAAACACCTTAGGTTAACTTTCCACATGATTATGAGCAGTTTGAAAGTTGTTTCATGGCTGTACACATAAACACAAAAAAGTTGTTATCTCAGTGCATGCAATGCTTAGACAATACAAATAGTATACATTTCAATTTTACACAAAAGCACTTACTGCAAACCTAATGGAAACACTTTAGGTTAACTTCCCACATGATTCTGAGATGTCTGAAAGTTGTTTCATACCTGTGCACATAAAGACAAAAAAGTTGATTTCACAGTGAATAGAATGCTTTGACATAAAAGTAGTATACATTTCAATTGTACTCAAAAGTCCTGACTGCAAACCTAATGCAAACACATTTGGTTTACTTCCCACATGAGTATGACTAGGTTTAAAGTTGTTTCATACCTCAGTTCATCAAGACAATAAAGTTACTTTCACAGTACTACTATGCTCTGACATTAAGGTAGCACACATCTGAATTTTACACCAAAGTACTTACTGCAAACTAATGGAAACACCTTAGGTTAACTTCCCACATGATTATGAGTAGTTTGAAAGTTATTTCATGGCTGTACACATCAACACAAAAAAGTTGTTATCTCAGTGCATGCAATGCTTAGACAATACAAATAGTATACATTTCAATTTTACACCAAAGTACTTACTGCAAACCTAATGGAAACAACTTAGATTAACTTCCCACATGATTCTGAGATGTCTGAAAGTTGTTTCATACCTGTGCACATCAAGACAAAAAAGTTGTTTTCTCAGTGCATGCAATGCTTTTACAACACAAATGTTATACATTTCAATTTTACACCAAAGCACTTACTGCAAACCTAATGGAAACACCTTAGGCTAACTTTCCACATGATTATGAGTAGTTTAAAAGTTGTTTCATGGCTGTACACATCAACACAAAAAAGTTGTTATCTCAGTGCATGCAATGCTTAGACAATACAAATAGTATACATTTCAATTTTACACCAAAGCCCTTACTGCAAACCTAATGGAAACAACTTAGATTAACTTCCCACATGATTCTGAGATATCTGAAAGTTGTTTCATACCTGTGCACATCAAGACAAAAAAGTTGTTTTCTCAGTGCATGCAATGCTTTTACAATACATATAGTATACATTTCAATTTTACACCAAAGCACTTACTGCAAATCTAATGGAAACACCTTAGGTTAACTTTCCACATGATTATGAGCAGTTTGAAAGTTGTTTCATGGCTGTACACATAAACACAAAAAAGTTGTTATCTCAGTGCATGCAATGCTTAGACAATACAAATAGTATACATTTCAATTTTACACAAAAGCACTTACTGCAAACCTAATGGAAACACTTTAGGTTAACTTCCCACATGATTCTGAGATGTCTGAAAGTTGTTTCATACCTGTGCACATAAAGACAAAAAAGTTGATTTCACAGTGAATAGAATGCTTTGACATAAAAGTAGTATACATTTCAATTGTACTCAAAAGTCCTGACTGCAAACCTAATGCAAACACATTTGGTTTACTTCCCACATGAGTATGACTAGGTTTAAAGTTGTTTCATACCTCAGTTCATCAAGACAATAAAGTTACTTTCACAGTACTACTATGCTCTGACATTAAGGTAGCACACATCTGAATTTTACACCAAAGTACTTACTGCAAACTAATGGAAACACCTTAGGTTAACTTCCCACATGATTATGAGTAGTTTGAAAGTTATTTCATGGCTGTACACATCAACACAAAAAAGTTGTTATCTCAGTGCATGCAATGCTTAGACAATACAAATAGTATACATTTCAATTTTACACCAAAGTACTTACTGCAAACCTAATGGAAACAACTTAGATTAACTTCCCACATGATTCTGAGATGTCTGAAAGTTGTTTCATACCTGTGCACATCAAGACAAAAAAGTTGTTTTCTCAGTGCATGCAATGCTTTTACAATACAAATGGTATACATTTCAATTTTACACCAAAGCACTTACTGCAAACCTAATGGAAACACCTTAGGCTAACTTTCCACATGATTATGAGTAGTTTAAAAGTTGTTTCATGGCTGTACACATCAACACAAAAAAGTTGTTATCTCAGTGCATGCAATGCTTAGACAATACAAATAGTATACATTTCAATTTTACACCAAAGCCCTTACTGCAAACCTAATGGAAACAACTTAGATTAACTTCCCACATGATTCTGAGATATCTGAAAGTTGTTTCATACCTGGGCACATCAAGACAAAAAAGTTGTTTTCTCAGTGCATGCAATGCTTTTACAATACATATAGTATACATTTCAATTTTACACCAAAGCACTTACTGCAAATCTAATGGAAACACCTTAGGTTAACTTTCCACATGATTATGAGCAGTTTGAAAGTTGTTTCATGGCTGTACACATAAACACAAAAAAGTTGTTATCTCAGTGCATGCAATGCTTAGACAATACAAATAGTATACATTTCAATTTTACACAAAAGCACTTACTGCAAACCTAATGGAAACACTTTAGGTTAACTTCCCACATGATTCTGAGATGTCTGAAAGTTGTTTCATACCTGTGCACATAAAGACAAAAAAGTTGATTTCACAGTGAATAGAATGCTTTGACATAAAAGTAGTATACATTTCAATTGTACTCAAAAGTCCTGACTGCAAACCTAATGCAAACACATTTGGTTTACTTCCCACATGAGTATGACTAGGTTTAAAGTTGTTTCATACCTCAGTTCATCAAGACAATAAAGTTACTTTCACAGTACTACTATGCTCTGACATTAAGGTAGCACACATCTGAATTTTACACCAAAGTACTTACTGCAAACTAATGGAAACACCTTAGGTTAACTTCCCACATGATTATGAGTAGTTTGAAAGTTATTTCATGGCTGTACACATCAACACAAAAAAGTTGTTATCTCAGTGCATGCAATGCTGAGACAATACAAATAGTATACATTTCAATTTTACACCAAAGTACTTACTGCAAACCTAATGGAAACAACTTAGATTAACTTCCCACATGATTCTGAGATGTCTGAAAGTTGTTTCATACCTGTGCACATCAAGACAAAAAAGTTGTTTTCTCAGTGCATGCAATGCTTTTACAACACAAATGGTATACATTTCAATTTTACACCAAAGCACTTACTGCAAACCTAATGGAAACACCTTAGGCTAACTTTCCACATGATTATGAGTAGTTTAAAAGTTGTTTCATGGCTGTACACATCAACACAAAAAAGTTGTTATCTCAGTGCATGCAATGCTTAGACAATACAAATAGTATACATTTCAATTTTACACCAAAGCCCTTACTGCAAACCTAATGGAAACAACTTAGATTAACTTCCCACATGATTCTGAGATATCTGAAAGTTGTTTCATACCTGTGCACATCAAGACAAAAAAGTTGTTTTCTCAGTGCATGCAATGCTTTTACAATACATATAGTATACATTTCAATTTTACACCAAAGCACTTACTGCAAATCTAATGGAAACACCTTAGGTTAACTTTCCACATGATTATGAGCAGTTTGAAAGTTGTTTCATGGCTGTACACATAAACACAAAAAAGTTGTTATCTCAGTGCATGCAATGCTTAGACAATACAAATAGTATACATTTCAATTTTACACAAAAGCACTTACTGCAAACCTAATGGAAACACTTTAGGTTAACTTCCCACATGATTCTGAGATGTCTGAAAGTTGTTTCATACCTGTGCACATAAAGACAAAAAAGTTGATTTCACAGTGAATAGAATGCTTTGACATAAAAGTAGTATACATTTCAATTGTACTCAAAAGTCCTGACTGCAAACCTAATGCAAACACATTTGGTTTACTTCCCACATGAGTATGACTAGGTTTAAAGTTGTTTCATACCTCAGTTCATCAAGACAATAAAGTTACTTTCACAGTACTACTATGCTCTGACATTAAGGTAGCACACATCTGAATTTTACACCAAAGTACTTACTGCAAACTAATGGAAACACCTTAGGTTAACTTCCCACATGATTATGAGTAGTTTGAAAGTTATTTCATGGCTGTACACATCAACACAAAAAAGTTGTTATCTCAGTGCATGCAATGCTTAGACAATACAAATAGTATACATTTCAATTTTACACCAAAGTACTTACTGCAAACCTAATGGAAACAACTTAGATTAACTTCCCACATGATTCTGAGATGTCTGAAAGTTGTTTCATACCTGTGCACATCAAGACAAAAAAGTTGTTTTCTCAGTGCATGCAATGATTTTACAACGCAAATGGTATTCATTTCAATTTTACACCAAAGCACTTACTGCAAACCTAATGGAAACACCTTAGGCTAACTTTCCACATGATTATGAATAGTTTAAAAGTTGTTTCATGGCTGTACACATCAACACAAAAAAGTTGTTATCTCAGTGCATGCAATGCTTAGACAATACAAATAGTATATATTTCAATTTTACACCAAAGCCCTTACTGCAAACCTAATGGAAACAACTTAGATTAACTTCCCACATGATTCTGAGATATCTGAAAGTTGTTTCATACCTGTGCACATCAAGACAAAAAAGTTGTTATCTCAGTGCATGCAATGCTTAGACAATACAAATAGTATACATTTCAATTTTACACCAAAGCACTTACTGCAAACCTAATGGAAACACTTTAGGTTAACTTCCCACATGATTCTGAGATGTCTGAAAGTTGTTTCATACCTGTGCACATAAAGACAAAAAAGTTGATTTCACAGTGAATAGAATGCTTTGACATAAAAGTAGTATACATTTCAATTGTACTCAAAAGTCCTGACTGCAAACCTAATGCAAACACATTTGGTTTAATTCCCACATGAGTATGACTAGGTTTAAAGTTGTTTCATACCTCAGTTCATCAAGACAAAAAAGTTACTTTCTCAGTACTACTATGCTCTGACATTAAGGTAGTAGACATCTGAATTTTACACCAAAGTACATACTGCAAACTAATGGAAACACCTTAGGTTAACTTCCCACATGATTATGAGTAGTTTGAAAGTTGTTTCATGGCTGTACACATCATCACAAAAAAGTTGTTATCTCAGTGCATGCAATGCTTAGACAATACAAATAGTATACATTTCAATTTTACACCAAAGTACTTACTGCAAACGTAATGGAAACAACATAGATTAACTTCCCACATGATTCTGAGATGTCTGAAAGTTGTTTCATACCTGTGCACATCAAGACAAAAAAGTTGTTTTCTCAGTGCATGCAATGCTTTTACAACACAAATGGTATTCATTTCAATTTTACACCAAAGCACTTACTGCAAACCTAATGGAAACACCTTAGGCTAACTTTCCACATGATTATGAGTAGTTTAAAAGTTGTTTCATGGCTGTACACATCAACACAAAAAAGTTGTTATCTCAGTGCATGCAATGCTTAGACAATACAAATAGTATACATTTCAATTTTACACCAAAGCCCTTACTGCAAACCTAATGGAAACAACTTAGATTAACTTCCCACATGATTCTGAGATATCTGAAAGTTGTTTCATACCTGTGCACATCAAGACAAAAAAGTTGTTTTCTCAGTGCATGCAATGCTTTTACAATACATATAGTATACATTTCAATTTTACACCAAAGCACTTACTGCAAATCTAATGGAAACACCTTAGGTTAACTTTCCACATGATTATGAGCAGTTTGAAAGTTGTTTCATGGCTGTACACATAAACACAAAAAAGTTGTTATCTCAGTGCATGCAATGCTTAGACAATACAAATAGTATACATTTCAATTTTACACAAAAGCACTTACTGCAAACCTAATGGAAACACTTTAGGTTAACTTCCCACATGATTCTGAGATGTCTGAAAGTTGTTTCATACCTGTGCACATAAAGACAAAAAAGTTGATTTCACAGTGAATAGAATGCTTTGACATAAAAGTAGTATACATTTCAATTGTACTCAAAAGTCCTGACTGCAAACCTAATGCAAACACATTTGGTTTACTTCCCACATGAGTATGACTAGGTTTAAAGTTGTTTCATACCTCAGTTCATCAAGACAATAAAGTTACTTTCACAGTACTACTATGCTCTGACATTAAGGTAGCACACATCTGAATTTTACACCAAAGTACTTACTGCAAACTAATGGAAACACCTTAGGTTAACTTCCCACATGATTATGAGTAGTTTGAAAGTTATTTCATGGCTGTACACATCAACACAAAAAAGTTGTTATCTCAGTGCATGCAATGCTTAGACAATACAAATAGTATACATTTCAATTTTACACCAAAGTACTTACTGCAAACCTAATGGAAACAACTTAGATTAACTTCCCACATGATTCTGAGATGTCTGAAAGTTGTTTCATACCTGTGCACATCAAGACAAAAAAGTTGTTTTCTCAGTGCATGCAATGCTTTTACAATACAAATGGTATACATTTCAATTTTACACCAAAGCACTTACTGCAAACCTAATGGAAACACCTTGGGCTAACTTTCCACATGATTATGAGTAGTTTAAAAGTTGTTTCATGGCTGTACACATCAACACAAAAAAGTTGTTATCTCAGTGCATGCAATGCTTAGACAATACAAATAGTATACATTTCAATTTTACACCAAAGCCCTTACTGCAAACCTAATGGAAACAACTTAGATTAACTTCCCACATGATTCTGAGATATCTGAAAGTTGTTTCATACCTGTGCACATCAAGACAAAAAAGTTGTTTTCTCAGTGCATGCAATGCTTTTACAATACATATAGTATACATTTCAATTTTACACCAAAGCACTTACTGCAAATCTAATGGAAACACCTTAGGTTAACTTTCCACATGATTATGAGCAGTTTGAAAGTTGTTTCATGGCTGTACACATAAACACAAAAAAGTTGTTATCTCAGTGCATGCAATGCTTAGACAATACAAATAGTATACATTTCAATTTTACACAAAAGCACTTACTGCAAACCTAATGGAAACACTTTAGGTTAACTTCCCACATGATTCTGAGATGTCTGAAAGTTGTTTCATACCTGTGCACATAAAGACAAAAAAGTTGATTTCACAGTGAATAGAATGCTTTGACATAAAAGTAGTATACATTTCAATTGTACTCAAAAGTCCTGACTGCAAACCTAATGCAAACACATTTGGTTTACTTCCCACATGAGTATGACTAGGTTTAAAGTTGTTTCATACCTCAGTTCATCAAGACAATAAAGTTACTTTCACAGTACTACTATGCTCTGACATTAAGGTAGCACACATCTGAATTTTACACCAAAGTACTTACTGCAAACTAATGGAAACACCTTAGGTTAACTTCCCACATGATTATGAGTAGTTTGAAAGTTATTTCATGGCTGTACACATCAACACAAAAAAGTTGTTATCTCAGTGCATGCAATGCTTAGACAATACAAATAGTATACATTTCAATTTTACACCAAAGTACTTACTGCAAACCTAATGGAAACAACTTAGATTAACTTCCCACATGATTCTGAGATGTCTGAAAGTTGTTTCATACCTGTGCACATCAAGACAAAAAAGTTGTTTTCTCAGTGCATGCAATGCTTTTACAATACAAATGGTATACATTTCAATTTTACACCAAAGCACTTACTGCAAACCTAATGGAAACACCTTGGGCTAACTTTCCACATGATTATGAGTAGTTTAAAAGTTGTTTCATGGCTGTACACATCAACACAAAAAAGTTGTTATCTCAGTGCATGCAATGCTTAGACAATACAAATAGTATACATTTCAATTTTACACCAAAGCCCTTACTGCAAACCTAATGGAAACAACTTAGATTAACTTCCCACATGATTCTGAGATATCTGAAAGTTGTTTCATACCTGTGCACATCAAGACAAAAAAGTTGTTTTCTCAGTGCATGCAATGCTTTTACAATACATATAGTATACATTTCAATTTTACACCAAAGCACTTACTGCAAATCTAATGGAAACACCTTAGGTTAACTTTCCACATGATTATGAGCAGTTTGAAAGTTGTTTCATGGCTGTACACATAAACACAAAAAAGTTGTTATCTCAGTGCATGCAATGCTTAGACAATACAAATAGTATACATTTCAATTTTACACAAAAGCACTTACTGCAAACCTAATGGAAACACTTTAGGTTAACTTCCCACATGATTCTGAGATGTCTGAAAGTTGTTTCATACCTGTGCACATAAAGACAAAAAAGTTGATTTCACAGTGAATAGAATGCTTTGACATAAAAGTAGTATACATTTCAATTGTACTCAAAAGTCCTGACTGCAAACCTAATGCAAACACATTTGGTTTACTTCCCACATGAGTATGACTAGGTTTAAAGTTGTTTCATACCTCAGTTCATCAAGACAATAAAGTTACTTTCACAGTACTACTATGCTCTGACATTAAGGTAGCACACATCTGAATTTTACACCAAAGTACTTACTGCAAACTAATGGAAACACCTTAGGTTAACTTCCCACATGATTATGAGTAGTTTGAAAGTTATTTCATGGCTGTACACATCAACACAAAAAAGTTGTTATCTCAGTGCATGCAATGCTTAGACAATACAAATAGTATACATTTCAATTTTACACCAAAGTACTTACTGCAAACCTAATGGAAACAACTTAGATTAACTTCCCACATGATTCTGAGATGTCTGAAAGTTGTTTCATACCTGTGCACATCAAGACAAAAAAGTTGTTTTCTCAGTGCATGCAATGCTTTTACAATACAAATGGTATACATTTCAATTTTACACCAAAGCACTTACTGCAAACCTAATGGAAACACCTTAGGCTAACTTTCCACATGATTATGAGTAGTTTAAAAGTTGTTTCATGGCTGTACACATCAACACAAAAAAGTTGTTATCTCAGTGCATGCAATGCTTAGACAATACAAATAGTATACATTTCAATTTTACACCAAAGCCCTTACTGCAAACCTAATGGAAACAACTTAGATTAACTTCCCACATGATTCTGAGATATCTGAAAGTTGTTTCATACCTGTGCACATCAAGACAAAAAAGTTGTTTTCTCAGTGCATGCAATGCTTTTACAATACATATAGTATACATTTCAATTTTACACCAAAGCACTTACTGCAAATCTAATGGAAACACCTTAGGTTAACTTTCCACATGATTATGAGCAGTTTGAAAGTTGTTTCATGGCTGTACACATCAACACAAAAAAGTTGTTATCTCAGTGCATGCAATGCTTAGACAATACAAATAGTATATATTTCAATTTTACACCAAAGCCCTTACTGCAAACCTAATGGAAACAACTTAGATTAACTTCCCACATGATTCTGAGATATCTGAAAGTTGTTTCATACCTGTGCACATCAAGACAAAAAAGTTGTTTTCTCAGTGCATGCAATGCTTTTACAATACATATAGTATACATTTCAATTTTACACCAAAGCACTTACTGCAAACCTAATGGAAACAACTTAGATTAACTTCCCACATGATTCTGAGATATCTGAAAGTTGTTTCATACCTGTGCACATAAAGACAAAAAAGTTGATTTCACAGTGAATAGAATGCTTTGACATAAAAGTAGTATACATTTCAATTGTACTCAAAAGTCCTGACTGCAAACCTAATGCAAACACATTTGGTTTAATTCCCACATGAGTATGACTAGGTTTAAAGTTGTTTCATACCTCAGTTCATCAAGACAAAAAAGTTACTTTCTCAGTACTACTATGCTCTGACATTAAGGTAGTAGACATCTGAATTTTACACCAAAGTACATACTGCAAACTAATGGAAACACCTTAGGTTAACTTCCCACATGATTATGAGTAGTTTGAAAGTTGTTTCATGGCTGTACACATCATCACAAAAAAGTTGTTATCTCAGTGCATGCAATGCTTAGACAATACAAATAGTATACATTTCAATTTTACACCAAAGTACTTACTGCAAACGTAATGGAAACAACTTAGATTAACTTCCCAAATGATTCTGAGATTTCTCAAAGTTGTTTCATACCTGTGCACATTATGACAAAAAAGTTGTTATCTCAGTGCATGCAATGCTTAGACAATTCAAGTAGTATACATTTCAATTTTACACCAAAGCCCTTACTGCAAACCTAATGGAAACAACTAAGATTAACTTCCCACATGATTCTGAGATATCTGAGAGTTGTTTCATACCTGTGCACATCAAGGCAAAAAAGTTGTTTTCTCAGTGCATGCAATGCTTTTACAATACATAGAGTATACATTTCAATTTTACACCAAAGCACTTACTGCAAACCTAATGGAAACACCTTAGGTTAACTTCCCACATGATTATGAGTAGTTTGAAAGTTGTTTCATGGCTGTAGACATCAAAACAAAAAACTTGTTATCTCAGTGCATGCAATGTTTAGACAATACAAATTGTATACATTTCAATTTTACACCAAAGTACTTACTGCAAACCTAATGGAAACACCTTAGGCTAACTTTCCACATGATTATGAGTAGTTTGAAAGTTGTTTCATGGCTGTACACATTAACACAAAAAAGTTGTTATCTCAGTGCATACAATGCTTAGACAATACAAATAGTATACATTTCAATTTTACACGAAAGCACTTACTGCAAACCTAATGGAAACACTTTAGGTTAACTTCCCACATGATTCTGAGATGACTGAAAGTTGTTTCATACCTGTGCACATAAAGGCAAAAAAGTTGATTTCACAGTGAATAGAATGCTTTGACTTAAAAGTAGTATACATTTCAATTGTACTCAAAAGTCCTGTCTGCAAACCTAATGGAAACACATTTGGTTAACTTCCCACATGAGTATGACTAGGTTTAAAGTAGTTTCATGCCTCAGTTCATCAAGACAATAAAGTTACTTTCTCAGTACTACTATGCTCTGACATTAAGGTAGTACACATCTGAATTTTACACCAAAGTACTTACTGCAAACAAATGGAAACACCTTCGGTTAACTTCCCACATGATTATGAGTAGTTAGAAAGTTGTTTCATGGCTGTACACATCAACACCAAAAAGTTGTTATCTCAGTGCATGCAATCCTTAGACAATACAAATAGTATACATTTCAATTTTACACCAAAGTACTTACTGCAAACCTAATGGAAACAACTTAGATTAACTTTCCACATGATTCTGAGATATCTGAAATTGTTTCATACCTGTGCACATCAAGACAAAAAAGTTGTTTTCTCAGTGCATGCATTGCTTATACAATACAAATAGTATACATTTCACTTTCACACCAAAGCACTTACTGCAAACCTAATGGAAACACCTTAGGTTAA
This sequence comes from Mobula birostris, assembly GCF_030028105.1. Lineage (NCBI taxonomy): Eukaryota > Metazoa > Chordata > Chondrichthyes > Myliobatiformes > Myliobatidae > Mobula > Mobula birostris. The sequence goes on along the minus strand of NW_027278381.1, from coordinate 34,850 downwards.
CTTTCCACATGATTATGAGTAGTTCGAAAGTTGTTTCATGGCTGTACACATCAACAGAAAAAATTTGTTATCTCAGTGCATGCAATGCTTAGACAATACAAATAGTATACATTTCAATTTTACACCAAAGTACTTACTGCAAACCTAATGCAAACACCTTTGGTTAACTTCCCACATGAGTATGACTAGGTTTAAAGTTGTTTCATGCCTCAGTTCATCAAGACAAAAAAGTTACTTTCTCAGTACTACTATGCTCTGACATTAAGGTAGCACACATCTGAATTTTACACCAAAGTACTTACTGCAAACTAATGGAAACACCTTAGGTTAACTTCCCACATGTTTATGAGTAGTTTGAAAGTTATTTCATGGCTGTACACATCAACAGAAAAAAGTTGTTATCTCAGTGCATGCAATGCTGAGACAATACAAATAGTATACATTTCAATTTTACACCAAAGTACTTACTGCAAACCTAATGGAAACAACTTAGATTAACTTCCCACATGATTCTGAGATGTCTGAAAGTTGTTTCATACCTGTGCACATCAAGACAAAAAAGTTGTTTTCTCAGTGCATGCAATGCTTTTACAACACAAATGGTATTCACTTCAATTTTACACCAAAGCACTTACTGCAAACCTAATGGAAACACCTTAGGCTAACTTTCCACATGATTATGAGTAGTTTAAAAGTTGTTTCATGGCTGTACACATCAACACAAAAAAGTTGTTATCTCAGTGCATGCAATGCTTAGACAATACAAATAGTATACATTTCAATTTTACACCAAAGCCCTTACTGCAAACCTAATGGAAACAACTTAGATTAACTTCCCACATGATTCTGAGATATCTGAAAGTTGTTTCATACCTGTGCACATCAAGACAAAAAAGTTGTTTTCTCAGAGCATGCAATGCTTTTACAATACATATAGTATACATTTCAATTTTACACCAAAGCACTTACTGCAAATCTAATGGAAACACCTTAGGTTAACTTTCCACATGATTATGAGCAGTTTGAAAGTTGTTTCATGGCTGTACACATAAACACAAAAAAGTTGTTATCTCAGTGCATGCAATGCTTAGACAATACAAATAGTATACATTTCAATTTTACACAAAAGCACTTACTGCAAACCTAATGGAAACACTTTAGGTTAACTTCCCACATGATTCTGAGATGTCTGAAAGTTGTTTCATACCTGTGCACATAAAGACAAAAAAGTTGATTTCACAGTGAATAGAATGCTTTGACATAAAAGTAGTATACATTTCAATTGTACTCAAAAGTCCTGACTGCAAACCTAATGCAAACACATTTGGTTTACTTCCCACATGAGTATGACTAGGTTTAAAGTTGTTTCATACCTCAGTTCATCAAGACAATAAAGTTACTTTCACAGTACTACTATGCTCTGACATTAAGGTAGCACACATCTGAATTTTACACCAAAGTACTTACTGCAAACTAATGGAAACACCTTAGGTTAACTTCCCACATGATTATGAGTAGTTTGAAAGTTATTTCATGGCTGTACACATCAACACAAAAAAGTTGTTATCTCAGTGCATGCAGTGCTTAGACAATACAAATAGTATACATTTCAATTTTACACCAAAGTACTTACTGCAAACCTAATGGAAACAACTTAGATTAACTTCCCACATGATTCTGAGATGTCTGAAAGTTGTTTCATACCTGTGCACATCAAGACAAAAAAGTTGTTTTCTCAGTGCATGCAATGCTTTTACAATACAAATGGTATACATTTCAATTTTACACCAAAGCACTTACTGCAAACCTAATGGAAACACCTTAGGCTAACTTTCCACATGATTATGAGTAGTTTAAAAGTTGTTTCATGGCTGTACACATCAACACAAAAAAGTTGTTATCTCAGTGCATGCAATGCTTAGACAATACAAATAGTATACATTTCAATTTTACACCAAAGCCCTTACTGCAAACCTAATGGAAACAACTTAGATTAACTTCCCACATGATTCTGAGATATCTGAAAGTTGTTTCATACCTGTGCACATCAAGACAAAAAAGTTGTTTTCTCAGTGCATGCAATGCTTTTACAATACATATAGTATACATTTCAATTTTACACCAAAGCACTTACTGCAAATCTAATGGAAACACCTTAGGTTAACTTTCCACATGATTATGAGCAGTTTGAAAGTTGTTTCATGGCTGTACACATAAACACAAAAAAGTTGTTATCTCAGTGCATGCAATGCTTAGACAATACAAATAGTATACATTTCAATTTTACACAAAAGCACTTACTGCAAACCTAATGGAAACACTTTAGGTTAACTTCCCACATGATTCTGAGATGTCTGAAAGTTGTTTCATACCTGTGCACATAAAGACAAAAAAGTTGATTTCACAGTGAATAGAATGCTTTGACATAAAAGTAGTATACATTTCAATTGTACTCAAAAGTCCTGACTGCAAACCTAATGCAAACACATTTGGTTTACTTCCCACATGAGTATGACTAGGTTTAAAGTTGTTTCATACCTCAGTTCATCAAGACAATAAAGTTACTTTCACAGTACTACTATGCTCTGATATTAAGGTAGCACACATCTGAATTTTACACCAAAGTACTTACTGCAAACTAATGGAAACACCTTAGGTTAACTTCCCACATGATTATGAGTAGTTTGAAAGTTATTTCATGGCTGTACACATCAACACAAAAAAGTTGTTATCTCAGTGCATGCAATGCTTAGACAATACAAATAGTATACATTTCAATTTTACACCAAAGCCCTTACTGCAAACCTAATGGAAACAACTTAGATTAACTTCCCACATGATTTTGAGATATCTGAAAGTTGTTTCATACCTGTGCACATCAAGACAAAAAAGTTGTTTTCTCAGTGCATGCAATGCTTTTACAATACATATAGTATACATTTCAATTTTACACCAAAGCACTTACTGCAAATCTAATGGAAACACCTTAGGTTAACTTTCCACATGATTATGAGCAGTTTGAAAGTTGTTTCATGGCTGTACACATAAACACAAAAAAGTTGTTATCTCAGTGCATGCAATGCTTAGACAATACAAATAGTATACATTTCAATTTTACACAAAAGCACTTACTGCAAACCTAATGGAAACACTTTAGGTTAACTTCCCACATGATTCTGAGATGTCTGAAAGTTGTTTCATACCTGTGCACATAAAGACAAAAAAGTTGATTTCACAGTGAATAGAATGCTTTGACATAAAAGTAGTATACATTTCAATTGTACTCAAAAGTCCTGACTGCAAACCTAATGCAAACACATTTGGTTTACTTCCCACATGAGTATGACTAGGTTTAAAGTTGTTTCATACCTCAGTTCATCAAGACAATAAAGTTACTTTCACAGTACTACTATGCTCTGACATTAAGGTAGCACACATCTGAATTTTACACCAAAGTACTTACTGCAAACTAATGGAAACACCTTAGGTTAACTTCCCACATGATTATGAGTAGTTTGAAAGTTATTTCATGGCTGTACACATCAACACAAAAAAGTTGTTATCTCAGTGCATGCAATGCTTAGACAATACAAATAGTATACATTTCAATTTTACACCAAAGTACTTACTGCAAACCTAATGGAAACAACTTAGATTAACTTCCCACATGATTCTGAGATGTCTGAAAGTTGTTTCATACCTGTGCACATCAAGACAAAAAAGTTGTTTTCTCAGTGCATGCAATGCTTTTACAATACAAATGGTATACATTTCAATTTTACACCAAAGCACTTACTGCAAACCTAATGGAAACACCTTAGGCTAACTTTCCACATGATTATGAGTAGTTTAAAAGTTGTTTCATGGCTGTACACATCAACACAAAAAAGTTGTTATCTCAGTGCATGCAATGCTTAGACAATACAAATAGTATACATTTCAATTTTACACCAAAGCCCTTACTGCAAACCTAATGGAAACAACTTAGATTAACTTCCCACATGATTCTGAGATATCTGAAAGTTGTTTCATACCTGTGCACATCAAGACAAAAAAGTTGTTTTCTCAGTGCATGCAATGCTTTTACAATACATATAGTATACATTTCAATTTTACACCAAAGCACTTACTGCAAATCTAATGGAAACACCTTAGGTTAACTTTCCACATGATTATGAGCAGTTTGAAAGTTGTTTCATGGCTGTACACATCAACACAAAAAAGTTGTTATCTCAGTGCATGCAATGCTTAGACAATACAAATAGTATATATTTCAATTTTACACCAAAGCCCTTACTGCAAACCTAATGGAAACAACTTAGATTAACTTCCCACATGATTCTGAGATATCTGAAAGTTGTTTCATACCTGTGCACATCAAGACAAAAAAGTTGTTTTCTCAGTGCATGCAATGCTTTTACAATACATATAGTATACATTTCAATTTTACACCAAAGCACTTACTGCAAACCTAATGGAAACAACTTAGATTAACTTCCCACATGATTCTGAGATATCTGAAAGTTGTTTCATACCTGTGCACATAAAGACAAAAAAGTTGATTTCACAGTGAATAGAATGCTTTGACATAAAAGTAGTATACATTTCAATTGTACTCAAAAGTCCTGACTGCAAACCTAATGCAAACACATTTGGTTTAATTCCCACATGAGTATGACTAGGTTTAAAGTTGTTTCATACCTCAGTTCATCAAGACAAAAAAGTTACTTTCTCAGTACTACTATGCTCTGACATTAAGGTAGTAGACATCTGAATTTTACACCAAAGTACATACTGCAAACTAATGGAAACACCTTAGGTTAACTTCCCACATGATTATGAGTAGTTTGAAAGTTGTTTCATGGCTGTACACATCATCACAAAAAAGTTGTTATCTCAGTGCATGCAATGCTTAGACAATACAAATAGTATACATTTCAATTTTACACCAAAGTACTTACTGCAAACGTAATGGAAACAACTTAGATTAACTTCCCAAATGATTCTGAGATTTCTCAAAGTTGTTTCATACCTGTGCACATTATGACAAAAAAGTTGTTATCTCAGTGCATGCAATGCTTAGACAATTCAAGTAGTATACATTTCAATTTTACACCAAAGCCCTTACTGCAAACCTAATGGAAACAACTAAGATTAACTTCCCACATGATTCTGAGATATCTGAGAGTTGTTTCATACCTGTGCACATCAAGGCAAAAAAGTTGTTTTCTCAGTGCATGCAATGCTTTTACAATACATAGAGTATACATTTCAATTTTACACCAAAGCACTTACTGCAAACCTAATGGAAACACCTTAGGTTAACTTCCCACATGATTATGAGTAGTTTGAAAGTTGTTTCATGGCTGTAGACATCAAAACAAAAAACTTGTTATCTCAGTGCATGCAATGTTTAGACAATACAAATTGTATACATTTCAATTTTACACCAAAGTACTTACTGCAAACCTAATGGAAACACCTTAGGCTAACTTTCCACATGATTATGAGTAGTTTGAAAGTTGTTTCATGGCTGTACACATTAACACAAAAAAGTTGTTATCTCAGTGCATACAATGCTTAGACAATACAAATAGTATACATTTCAATTTTACACGAAAGCACTTACTGCAAACCTAATGGAAACACTTTAGGTTAACTTCCCACATGATTCTGAGATGACTGAAAGTTGTTTCATACCTGTGCACATAAAGGCAAAAAAGTTGATTTCACAGTGAATAGAATGCTTTGACTTAAAAGTAGTATACATTTCAATTGTACTCAAAAGTCCTGTCTGCAAACCTAATGGAAACACATTTGGTTAACTTCCCACATGAGTATGACTAGGTTTAAAGTAGTTTCATGCCTCAGTTCATCAAGACAATAAAGTTACTTTCTCAGTACTACTATGCTCTGACATTAAGGTAGTACACATCTGAATTTTACACCAAAGTACTTACTGCAAACAAATGGAAACACCTTCGGTTAACTTCCCACATGATTATGAGTAGTTAGAAAGTTGTTTCATGGCTGTACACATCAACACCAAAAAGTTGTTATCTCAGTGCATGCAATCCTTAGACAATACAAATAGTATACATTTCAATTTTACACCAAAGTACTTACTGCAAACCTAATGGAAACAACTTAGATTAACTTTCCACATGATTCTGAGATATCTGAAATTGTTTCATACCTGTGCACATCAAGACAAAAAAGTTGTTTTCTCAGTGCATGCATTGCTTATACAATACAAATAGTATACATTTCACTTTCACACCAAAGCACTTACTGCAAACCTAATGGAAACACCTTAGGTTAACTTTCCACATGATTATGAGTAGTTCGAAAGTTGTTTCATGGCTGTACACATCAACAGAAAAAATTTGTTATCTCAGTGCATGCAATGCTTAGACAATACAAATAGTATACATTTCAATTTTACACCAAAGTACTTACTGCAAACCTAATGCAAACACCTTTGGTTAACTTCCCACATGAGTATGACTAGGTTTAAAGTTGTTTCATGCCTCAGTTCATCAAGACAAAAAAGTTACTTTCTCAGTACTACTATGCTCTGACATTAAGGTAGCACACATCTGAATTTTACACCAAAGTACTTACTGCAAACTAATGGAAACACCTTAGGTTAACTTCCCACATGTTTATGAGTAGTTTGAAAGTTATTTCATGGCTGTACACATCAACAGAAAAAAGTTGTTATCTCAGTGCATGCAATGCTGAGACAATACAAATAGTATACATTTCAATTTTACACCAAAGTACTTACTGCAAACCTAATGGAAACAACTTAGATTAACTTCCCACATGATTCTGAGATGTCTGAAAGTTGTTTCATACCTGTGCACATCAAGACAAAAAAGTTGTTTTCTCAGTGCATGCAATGCTTTTACAACACAAATGGTATTCACTTCAATTTTACACCAAAGCACTTACTGCAAACCTAATGGAAACACCTTAGGCTAACTTTCCACATGATTATGAGTAGTTTAAAAGTTGTTTCATGGCTGTACACATCAACACAAAAAAGTTGTTATCTCAGTGCATGCAATGCTTAGACAATACAAATAGTATACATTTCAATTTTACACCAAAGCCCTTACTGCAAACCTAATGGAAACAACTTAGATTAACTTCCCACATGATTCTGAGATATCTGAAAGTTGTTTCATACCTGTGCACATCAAGACAAAAAAGTTGTTTTCTCAGAGCATGCAATGCTTTTACAATACATATAGTATACATTTCAATTTTACACCAAAGCACTTACTGCAAATCTAATGGAAACACCTTAGGTTAACTTTCCACATGATTATGAGCAGTTTGAAAGTTGTTTCATGGCTGTACACATAAACACAAAAAAGTTGTTATCTCAGTGCATGCAATGCTTAGACAATACAAATAGTATACATTTCAATTTTACACAAAAGCACTTACTGCAAACCTAATGGAAACACTTTAGGTTAACTTCCCACATGATTCTGAGATGTCTGAAAGTTGTTTCATACCTGTGCACATAAAGACAAAAAAGTTGATTTCACAGTGAATAGAATGCTTTGACATAAAAGTAGTATACATTTCAATTGTACTCAAAAGTCCTGACTGCAAACCTAATGCAAACACATTTGGTTTACTTCCCACATGAGTATGACTAGGTTTAAAGTTGTTTCATACCTCAGTTCATCAAGACAATAAAGTTACTTTCACAGTACTACTATGCTCTGATATTAAGGTAGCACACATCTGAATTTTACACCAAAGTACTTACTGCAAACTAATGGAAACACCTTAGGTTAACTTCCCACATGATTATGAGTAGTTTGAAAGTTATTTCATGGCTGTACACATCAACACAAAAAAGTTGTTATCTCAGTGCATGCAATGCTTAGACAATACAAATAGTATACATTTCAATTTTACACCAAAGTACTTACTGCAAACCTAATGGAAACAACTTAGATTAACTTCCCACATGATTCTGAGATGTCTGAAAGTTGTTTCATACCTGTGCACATCAAGACAAAAAAGTTGTTTTCTCAGTGCATGCAATGCTTTTACAATACAAATGGTATACATTTCAATTTTACACCAAAGCACTTACTGCAAACCTAATGGAAACACCTTAGGCTAACTTTCCACATGATTATGAGTAGTTTAAAAGTTGTTTCATGGCTGTACACATCAACACAAAAAAGTTGTTATCTCAGTGCATGCAATGCTTAGACAATACAAATAGTATACATTTCAATTTTACACCAAAGCCCTTACTGCAAACCTAATGGAAACAACTTAGATTAACTTCCCACATGATTTTGAGATATCTGAAAGTTGTTTCATACCTGTGCACATCAAGACAAAAAAGTTGTTTTCTCAGTGCATGCAATGCTTTTACAATACATATAGTATACATTTCAATTTTACACCAAAGCACTTACTGCAAATCTAATGGAAACACCTTAGGTTAACTTTCCACATGATTATGAGCAGTTTGAAAGTTGTTTCATGGCTGTACACATAAACACAAAAAAGTTGTTATCTCAGTGCATGCAATGCTTAGACAATACAAATAGTATACATTTCAATTTTACACAAAAGCACTTACTGCAAACCTAATGGAAACACTTTAGGTTAACTTCCCACATGATTCTGAGATGTCTGAAAGTTGTTTCATACCTGTGCACATAAAGACAAAAAAGTTGATTTCACAGTGAATAGAATGCTTTGACATAAAAGTAGTATACATTTCAATTGTACTCAAAAGTCCTGACTGCAAACCTAATGCAAACACATTTGGTTTACTTCCCACATGAGTATGACTAGGTTTAAAGTTGTTTCATACCTCAGTTCATCAAGACAATAAAGTTACTTTCACAGTACTACTATGCTCTGACATTAAGGTAGCACACATCTGAATTTTACACCAAAGTACTTACTGCAAACTAATGGAAACACCTTAGGTTAACTTCCCACATGATTATGAGTAGTTTGAAAGTTATTTCATGGCTGTACACATCAACACAAAAAAGTTGTTATCTCAGTGCATGCAATGCTTAGACAATACAAATAGTATACATTTCAATTTACACCAAAGTACTTACTGCAAACCTAATGGAAACAACTTAGATTAACTTCCCACATGATTCTGAGATGTCTGAAAGTTGTTTCATACCTGTGCACATCAAGACAAAAAAGTTGTTTTCTCAGTGCATGCAATGCTTTTACAATACAAATGGTATACATTTCAATTTTACACCAAAGCACTTACTGCAAACCTAATGGAAACACCTTAGGCTAACTTTCCACATGATTATGAGTAGTTTAAAAGTTGTTTCATGGCTGTACACATCAACACAAAAAAGTTGTTATCTCAGTGCATGCAATGCTTAGACAATACAAATAGTATACATTTCAATTTTACACCAAAGCCCTTACTGCAAACCTAATGGAAACAACTTAGATTAACTTCCCACATGATTCTGAGATATCTGAAAGTTGTTTCATACCTGTGCACATCAAGACAAAAACGTTGTTTTCTCAGTGCATGCAATGCTTTTACAATACATATAGTATACATTTCAATTTTACACCAAAGCACTTACTGCAAATCTAATGGAAACACCTTAGGTTAACTTTCCACATGATTATGAGCAGTTTGAAAGTTGTTTCATGGCTGTACACATCAACACAAAAAAGTTGTTATCTCAGTGCATGCAATGCTTAGACAATACAAATAGTATATATTTCAATTTTACACCAAAGCCCTTACTGCAAACCTAATGGAAACAACTTAGATTAACTTCCCACATGATTCTGAGATATCTGAAAGTTGTTTCATACCTGTGCACATCAAGACAAAAAAGTTGTTTTCTCAGTGCATGCAATGCTTTTACAATACATATAGTATACATTTCAATTTTACACCAAAGCACTTACTGCAAACCTAATGGAAACAACTTAGATTAACTTCCCACATGATTCTGAGATATCTGAAAGTTGTTTCATACCTGTGCACATAAAGACAAAAAAGTTGATTTCACAGTGAATAGAATGCTTTGACATAAAAGTAGTATACATTTCAATTGTACTCAAAAGTCCTGACTGCAAACCTAATGCAAACACATTTGGTTTAATTCCCACATGAGTATGACTAGGTTTAAAGTTGTTTCATACCTCAGTTCATCAAGACAAAAAAGTTACTTTCTCAGTACTACTATGCTCTGACATTAAGGTAGTAGACATCTGAATTTTACACCAAAGTACATACTGCAAACTAATGGAAACACCTTAGGTTAACTTCCCACATGATTATGAGTAGTTTGAAAGTTGTTTCATGGCTGTACACATCATCACAAAAAAGTTGTTATCTCAGTGCATGCAATGCTTAGACAATACAAATAGTATACATTTCAATTTTACACCAAAGTACTTACTGCAAACGTAATGGAAACAACTTAGATTAACTTCCCAAATGATTCTGAGATTTCTCAAAGTTGTTTCATACCTGTGCACATTATGACAAAAAAGTTGTTATCTCAGTGCATGCAATGCTTAGACAATTCAAGTAGTATACATTTCAATTTTACACCAAAGCCCTTACTGCAAACCTAATGGAAACAACTAAGATTAACTTCCCACATGATTCTGAGATATCTGAGAGTTGTTTCATACCTGTGCACATCAAGGCAAAAAAGTTGTTTTCTCAGTGCATGCAATGCTTTTACAATACATAGAGTATACATTTCAATTTTACACCAAAGCACTTACTGCAAACCTAATGGAAACACCTTAGGTTAACTTCCCACATGATTATGAGTAGTTTGAAAGTTGTTTCATGGCTGTAGACATCAAAACAAAAAACTTGTTATCTCAGTGCATGCAATGTTTAGACAATACAAATTGTATACATTTCAATTTTACACCAAAGTACTTACTGCAAACCTAATGGAAACACCTTAGGCTAACTTTCCACATGATTATGAGTAGTTTGAAAGTTGTTTCATGGCTGTACACATTAACACAAAAAAGTTGTTATCTCAGTGCATACAATGCTTAGACAATACAAATAGTATACATTTCAATTTTACACGAAAGCACTTACTGCAAACCTAATGGAAACACTTTAGGTTAACTTCCCACATGATTCTGAGATGACTGAAAGTTGTTTCATACCTGTGCACATAAAGGCAAAAAAGTTGATTTCACAGTGAATAGAATGCTTTGACTTAAAAGTAGTATACATTTCAATTGTACTCAAAAGTCCTGTCTGCAAACCTAATGGAAACACATTTGGTTAACTTCCCACATGAGTATGACTAGGTTTAAAGTAGTTTCATGCCTCAGTTCATCAAGACAATAAAGTTACTTTCTCAGTACTACTATGCTCTGACATTAAGGTAGTACACATCTGAATTTTACACCAAAGTACTTACTGCAAACAAATGGAAACACCTTCGGTTAACTTCCCACATGATTATGAGTAGTTAGAAAGTTGTTTCATGGCTGTACACATCAACACCAAAAAGTTGTTATCTCAGTGCATGCAATCCTTAGACAATACAAATAGTATACATTTCAATTTTACACCAAAGTACTTACTGCAAACCTAATGGAAACAACTTAGATTAACTTTCCACATGATTCTGAGATATCTGAAATTGTTTCATACCTGTGCACATCAAGACAAAAAAGTTGTTTTCTCAGTGCATGCATTGCTTATACAATACAAATAGTATACATTTCACTTTCACACCAAAGCACTTACTGCAAACCTAATGGAAACACCTTAGGTTAACTTTCCACATGATTATGAGTAGTTCGAAAGTTGTTTCATGGCTGTACACATCAACAGAAAAAATTTGTTATCTCAGTGCATGCAATGCTTAGACAATACAAATAGTATACATTTCAATTTTACACCAAAGTACTTACTGCAAACCTAATGCAAACACCTTTGGTTAACTTCCCACATGAGTATGACTAGGTTTAAAGTTGTTTCATGCCTCAGTTCATCAAGACAAAAAAGTTACTTTCTCAGTACTACTATGCTCTGACATTAAGGTAGCACACATCTGAATTTTACACCAAAGTACTTACTGCAAACTAATGGAAACACCTTAGGTTAACTTCCCACATGTTTATGAGTAGTTTGAAAGTTATTTCATGGCTGTACACATCAACAGAAAAAAGTTGTTATCTCAGTGCATGCAATGCTGAGACAATACAAATAGTATACATTTCAATTTTACACCAAAGTACTTACTGCAAACCTAATGGAAACAACTTAGATTAACTTCCACATGATTCTGAGATGTCTGAAAGTTGTTTCATACCTGTGCACATCAAGACAAAAAAGTTGTTTTCTCAGTGCATGCAATGCTTTTACAACACAAATGGTATTCACTTCAATTTTACACCAAAGCACTTACTGCAAACCTAATGGAAACACCTTAGGCTAACTTTCCACATGATTATGAGTAGTTTAAAAGTTGTTTCATGGCTGTACACATCAACACAAAAAAGTTGTTATCTCAGTGCATGCAATGCTTAGACAATACAAATAGTATACATTTCAATTTTACACCAAAGCCCTTACTGCAAACCTAATGGAAACAACTTAGATTAACTTCCCACATGATTCTGAGATATCTGAAAGTTGTTTCATACCTGTGCACATCAAGACAAAAAAGTTGTTTTCTCAGAGCATGCAATGCTTTTACAATACATATAGTATACATTTCAATTTTACACCAAAGCACTTACTGCAAATCTAATGGAAACACCTTAGGTTAACTTTCCACATGATTATGAGCAGTTTGAAAGTTGTTTCATGGCTGTACACATAAACACAAAAAAGTTGTTATCTCAGTGCATGCAATGCTTAGACAATACAAATAGTATACATTTCAATTTTACACAAAAGCACTTACTGCAAACCTAATGGAAACACTTTAGGTTAACTTCCCACATGATTCTGAGATGTCTGAAAGTTGTTTCATACCTGTGCACATAAAGACAAAAAAGTTGATTTCACAGTGAATAGAATGCTTTGACATAAAAGTAGTATACATTTCAATTGTACTCAAAAGTCCTGACTGCAAACCTAATGCAAACACATTTGGTTTACTTCCCACATGAGTATGACTAGGTTTAAAGTTGTTTCATACCTCAGTTCATCAAGACAATAAAGTTACTTTCACAGTACTACTATGCTCTGACATTAAGGTAGCACACATCTGAATTTTACACCAAAGTACTTACTGCAAACTAATGGAAACACCTTAGGTTAACTTCCCACATGATTATGAGTAGTTTGAAAGTTATTTCATGGCTGTACACATCAACAGAAAAAAGTTGTTATCTCAGTGCATGCAGTGCTTAGACAATACAAATAGTATACATTTCAATTTTACACCAAAGTACTTACTGCAAACCTAATGGAAACAACTTAGATTAACTTCCCACATGATTCTGAGATGTCTGAAAGTTGTTTCATACCTGTGCACATCAAGACAAAAAAGTTGTTTTCTCAGTGCATGCAATGCTTTTACAATACAAATGGTATACATTTCAATTTTACACCAAAGCACTTACTGCAAACCTAATGGAAACACCTTAGGCTAACTTTCCACATGATTATGAGTAGTTTAAAAGTTGTTTCATGGCTGTACACATCAACACAAAAAAGTTGTTATCTCAGTGCATGCAATGCTTAGACAATACAAATAGTATACATTTCAATTTTACACCAAAGCCCTTACTGCAAACCTAATGGAAACAACTTAGATTAACTTCCCACATGATTCTGAGATATCTGAAAGTTGTTTCATACCTGTGCACATCAAGACAAAAAAGTTGTTTTCTCAGTGCATGCAATGCTTTTACAATACATATAGTATACATTTCAATTTTACACCAAAGCACTTACTGCAAATCTAATGGAAACACCTTAGGTTAACTTTCCACATGATTATGAGCAGTTTGAAAGTTGTTCATGGCTGTACACATAAACACAAAAAAGTTGTTATCTCAGTGCATGCAATGCTTAGACAATACAAATAGTATACATTTCAATTTTACACAAAAGCACTTACTGCAAACCTAATGGAAACACTTTAGGTTAACTTCCCACATGATTCTGAGATGTCTGAAAGTTGTTTCATACCTGTGCACATAAAGACAAAAAAGTTGATTTCACAGTGAATAGAATGCTTTGACATAAAAGTAGTATACATTTCAATTGTACTCAAAAGTCCTGACTGCAAACCTAATGCAAACACATTTGGTTTACTTCCCACATGAGTATGACTAGGTTTAAAGTTGTTTCATACCTCAGTTCATCAAGACAATAAAGTTACTTTCACAGTACTACTATGCTCTGATATTAAGGTAGCACACATCTGAATTTTACACCAAAGTACTTACTGCAAACTAATGGAAACACCTTAGGTTAACTTCCCACATGATTATGAGTAGTTTGAAAGTTATTTCATGGCTGTACACATCAACACAAAAAAGTTGTTATCTCAGTGCATGCAATGCTTAGACAATACAAATAGTATACATTTCAATTTTACACCAAAGTACTTACTGCAAACCTAATGGAAACAACTTAGATTAACTTCCCACATGATTCTGAGATGTCTGAAAGTTGTTTCATACCTGTGCACATCAAGACAAAAAAGTTGTTTTCTCAGTGCATGCAATGCTTTTACAATACAAATGGTATACATTTCAATTTTACACCAAAGCACTTACTGCAAACCTAATGGAAACACCTTAGGCTAACTTTCCACATGATTATGAGTAGTTTAAAAGTTGTTTCATGGCTGTACACATCAACACAAAAAAGTTGTTATCTCAGTGCATGCAATGCTTAGACAATACAAATAGTATACATTTCAATTTTACACCAAAGCCCTTACTGCAAACCTAATGGAAACAACTTAGATTAACTTCCCACATGATTTTGAGATATCTGAAAGTTGTTTCATACCTGTGCACATCAAGACAAAAAAGTTGTTTTCTCAGTGCATGCAATGCTTTTACAATACATATAGTATACATTTCAATTTTACACCAAAGCACTTACTGCAAATCTAATGGAAACACCTTAGGTTAACTTTCCACATGATTATGAGCAGTTTGAAAGTTGTTTCATGGCTGTACACATAAACACAAAAAAGTTGTTATCTCAGTGCATGCAATGCTTAGACAATACAAATAGTATACATTTCAATTTTACACAAAAGCACTTACTGCAAACCTAATGGAAACACTTTAGGTTAACTTCCCACATGATTCTGAGATGTCTGAAAGTTGTTTCATACCTGTGCACATAAAGACAAAAAAGTTGATTTCACAGTGAATAGAATGCTTTGACATAAAAGTAGTATACATTTCAATTGTACTCAAAAGTCCTGACTGCAAACCTAATGCAAACACATTTGGTTTACTTCCCACATGAGTATGACTAGGTTTAAAGTTGTTTCATACCTCAGTTCATCAAGACAATAAAGTTACTTTCACAGTACTACTATGCTCTGACATTAAGGTAGCACACATCTGAATTTTACACCAAAGTACTTACTGCAAACTAATGGAAACACCTTAGGTTAACTTCCCACATGTTTATGAGTAGTTTGAAAGTTATTTCATGGCTGTACACATCAACAGAAAAAAGTTGTTATCTCAGTGCATGCAATGCTTAGACAATACAAATAGTATACATTTCAATTTTACACCAAAGCCCTTACTGCAAACCTAATGGAAACAACTTAGATTAACTTCCACATGATTCTGAGATATCTGAAAGTTGTTTCATACCTGTGCACATCAAGACAAAAAAGTTGTTTTCTCAGTGCATGCAATGCTTTTACAATACATATAGTATACATTTCAATTTTACACCAAAGCACTTACTGCAAATCTAATGGAAACACCTTAGGTTAACTTTCCACATGATTATGAGCAGTTTGAAAGTTGTTTCATGGCTGTACACATAAACACAAAAAAGTTGTTATCTCAGTGCATGCAATGCTTAGACAATACAAATAGTATACATTTCAATTTTACACAAAAGCACTTACTGCAAACCTAATGGAAACACTTTAGGTTAACTTCCCACATGATTCTGAGATGTCTGAAAGTTGTTTCATACCTGTGCACATAAAGACAAAAAAGTTGATTTCACAGTGAATAGAATGCTTTGACATAAAAGTAGTATACATTTCAATTGTACTCAAAAGTCCTGACTGCAAACCTAATGCAAACACATTTGGTTTACTTCCCACATGAGTATGACTAGGTTTAAAGTTGTTTCATACCTCAGTTCATCAAGACAATAAAGTTACTTTCACAGTACTACTATGCTCTGACATTAAGGTAGCACTCATCTGAATTTTACACCAAAGTACTTACTGCAAACTAATGGAAACACCTTAGGTTAACTTCCCACATGATTATGAGTAGTTTGAAAGTTATTTCATGGCTGTACACATCAACACAAAAAAGTTGTTATCTCAGTGCATGCAATGCTTAGACAATACAAATAGTATACATTTCAATTTTACACCAAAGTACTTACTGCAAACCTAATGGAAACAACTTAGATTAACTTCCCACATGATTCTGAGATGTCTGAAAGTTGTTTCATACCTGTGCACATCAAGACAAAAAAGTTGTTTTCTCAGTGCATGCAATGCTTTTACAATACAAATGGTATACATTTCAATTTTACACCAAAGCACTTACTGCAAACCTAATGGAAACACCTTGGGCTAACTTCCCACATGATTCTGAGATGTCTGAAAGTTGTTTCATACCTGTGCACATCAAGACAAAAAAGTTGTTATCTCAGTGCATGCAATGCTGAGACAATACAAATAGTATACATTTCAATTTTACACCAAAGTACTTACTGCAAACCTAATGGAAACAACTTAGATTAACTTCCCACATGATTCTGAGATGTCTGAAAGTTGTTTCATACCTGTGCACATCAAGACAAAAAAGTTGTTTTCTCAGTGCATGCAATGCTTTTACAACACAAATGGTATTCACTTCAATTTTACACCAAAGCACTTACTGCAAACCTAATGGAAACACCTTAGGCTAACTTTCCACATGATTATGAGTAGTTTAAAAGTTGTTTCATGGCTGTACACATCAACACAAAAAAGTTGTTATCTCAGTGCATGCAATGCTTAGACAATACAAATAGTATACATTTCAATTTTACACCAAAGCCCTTACTGCAAACCTAATGGAAACAACTTAGATTAACTTCCCACATGATTCTGAGATATCTGAAAGTTGTTTCATACCTGTGCACATCAAGACAAAAAAGTTGTTTCTCAGAGCATGCAATGCTTTTACAATACATATAGTATACATTTCAATTTTACACCAAAGCACTTACTGCAAATCTAATGGAAACACCTTAGGTTAACTTTCCACATGATTATGAGCAGTTTGAAAGTTGTTTCATGGCTGTACACATAAACACAAAAAAGTTGTTATCTCAGTGCATGCAATGCTTAGACAATACAAATAGTATACATTTCAATTTTACACAAAAGCACTTACTGCAAACCTAATGGAAACACTTTAGGTTAACTTCCCACATGATTCTGAGATGTCTGAAAGTTGTTTCATACCTGTGCACATAAAGACAAAAAAGTTGATTTCACAGTGAATAGAATGCTTTGACATAAAAGTAGTATACATTTCAATTGTACTCAAAAGTCCTGACTGCAAACCTAATGCAAACACATTTGGTTTACTTCCCACATGAGTATGACTAGGTTTAAAGTTGTTTCATACCTCAGTTCATCAAGACAATAAAGTTACTTTCACAGTACTACTATGCTCTGACATTAAGGTAGCACACATCTGAATTTTACACCAAAGTACTTACTGCAAACTAATGGAAACACCTTAGGTTAACTTCCCACATGATTATGAGTAGTTTGAAAGTTATTTCATGGCTGTACACATCAACACAAAAAAGTTGTTATCTCAGTGCATGCAATGCTTAGACAATACAAATAGTATACATTTCAATTTTACACCAAAGTACTTACTGCAAACCTAATGGAAACAACTTAGATTAACTTCCCACATGATTCTGAGATGTCTGAAAGTTGTTTCATACCTGTGCACATCAAGACAAAAAAGTTGTTTTCTCAGTGCATGCAATGCTTTTACAATACAAATGGTATACATTTCAATTTTACACCAAAGCACTTACTGCAAACCTAATGGAAACACCTTAGGCTAACTTTCCACATGATTATGAGTAGTTTAAAAGTTGTTTCATGGCTGTACACATCAACACAAAAAAGTTGTTATCTCAGTGCATGCAATGCTTAGACAATACAAATAGTATACATTTCAATTTTACACCAAAGCCCTTACTGCAAACCTAATGGAAACAACTTAGATTAACTTCCCACATGATTCTGAGATATCTGAAAGTTGTTTCATACCTGTGCACATCAAGACAAAAAAGTTGTTTTCTCAGTGCATGCAATGCTTTTACAATACATATAGTATACATTTCAATTTTACACCAAAGCACTTACTGCAAATCTAATGGAAACACCTTAGGTTAACTTTCCACATGATTATGAGCAGTTTGAAAGTTGTTTCATGGCTGTACACATAAACACAAAAAAGTTGTTATCTCAGTGCATGCAATGCTTAGACAATACAAATAGTATACATTTCAATTTTACACAAAAGCACTTACTGCAAACCTAATGGAAACACTTTAGGTTAACTTCCCACATGATTCTGAGATGTCTGAAAGTTGTTTCATACCTGTGCACATAAAGACAAAAAAGTTGATTTCACAGTGAATAGAATGCTTTGACATAAAAGTAGTATACATTTCAATTGTACTCAAAAGTCCTGACTGCAAACCTAATGCAAACACATTTGGTTTACTTCCCACATGAGTATGACTAGGTTTAAAGTTGTTTCATACCTCAGTTCATCAAGACAATAAAGTTACTTTCACAGTACTACTATGCTCTGATATTAAGGTAGCACACATCTGAATTTTACACCAAAGTACTTACTGCAAACTAATGGAAACACCTTAGGTTAACTTCCCACATGATTATGAGTAGTTTGAAAGTTATTTCATGGCTGTACACATCAACACAAAAAAGTTGTTATCTCAGTGCATGCAATGCTTAGACAATACAAATAGTATACATTTCAATTTTACACCAAAGTACTTACTGCAAACCTAATGGAAACAACTTAGATTAACTTCCCACATGATTCTGAGATGTCTGAAAGTTGTTTCATACCTGTGCACATCAAGACAAAAAGTTGTTTTCTCAGTGCATGCAATGCTTTTACAATACAAATGGTATACATTTCAATTTTACACCAAAGCACTTACTGCAAACCTAATGGAAACACCTTAGGCTAACTTTCCACATGATTATGAGTAGTTTAAAAGTTGTTTCATGGCTGTACACATCAACACAAAAAAGTTGTTATCTCAGTGCATGCAATGCTTAGACAATACAAATAGTATACATTTCAATTTTACACCAAAGCCCTTACTGCAAACCTAATGGAAACAACTTAGATTAACTTCCCACATGATTTTGAGATATCTGAAAGTTGTTTCATACCTGTGCACATCAAGACAAAAAAGTTGTTTTCTCAGTGCATGCAATGCTTTTACAATACATATAGTATACATTTCAATTTTACACCAAAGCACTTACTGCAAATCTAATGGAAACACCTTAGGTTAACTTTCCACATGATTATGAGCAGTTTGAAAGTTGTTTCATGGCTGTACACATAAACACAAAAAAGTTGTTATCTCAGTGCATGCAATGCTTAGACAATACAAATAGTATACATTTCAATTTTACACAAAAGCACTTACTGCAAACCTAATGGAAACACTTTAGGTTAACTTCCCACATGATTCTGAGATGTCTGAAAGTTGTTTCATACCTGTGCACATAAAGACAAAAAAGTTGATTTCACAGTGAATAGAATGCTTTGACATAAAAGTAGTATACATTTCAATTGTACTCAAAAGTCCTGACTGCAAACCTAATGCAAACACATTTGGTTTACTTCCCACATGAGTATGACTAGGTTTAAAGTTGTTTCATACCTCAGTTCATCAAGACAATAAAGTTACTTTCACAGTACTACTATGCTCTGACATTAAGGTAGCACACATCTGAATTTTACACCAAAGTACTTACTGCAAACTAATGGAAACACCTTAGGTTAACTTCCCACATGTTTATGAGTAGTTTGAAAGTTATTTCATGGCTGTACACATCAACAGAAAAAAGTTGTTATCTCAGTGCATGCAATGCTTAGACAATACAAATAGTATACATTTCAATTTTACACCAAAGCCCTTACTGCAAACCTAATGGAAACAACTTAGATTAAC
This sequence comes from Mobula birostris, assembly GCF_030028105.1. Classification (NCBI taxonomy): domain Eukaryota; kingdom Metazoa; phylum Chordata; class Chondrichthyes; order Myliobatiformes; family Myliobatidae; genus Mobula; species Mobula birostris. The sequence continues at coordinate 14,389 of NW_027278381.1, read as the reverse complement.
TTCCCACATGATTCTGAGATATCTGAAAGTTGTTTCATACCTGTGCACATCAAGACAAAAAAGTTGTTTTCTCAGTGCATGCAATGCTTTTACAATACATATAGTATACATTTCAATTTTACACCAAAGCACTTACTGCAAATCTAATGGAAACACCTTAGGTTAACTTTCCACATGATTATGAGCAGTTTGAAAGTTGTTTCATGGCTGTACACATAAACACAAAAAAGTTGTTATCTCAGTGCATGCAATGCTTAGACAATACAAATAGTATACATTTCAATTTTACACAAAAGCACTTACTGCAAACCTAATGGAAACACTTTAGGTTAACTTCCCACATGATTCTGAGATGTCTGAAAGTTGTTTCATACCTGTGCACATAAAGACAAAAAAGTTGATTTCACAGTGAATAGAATGCTTTGACATAAAAGTAGTATACATTTCAATTGTACTCAAAAGTCCTGACTGCAAACCTAATGCAAACACATTTGGTTTACTTCCCACATGAGTATGACTAGGTTTAAAGTTGTTTCATACCTCAGTTCATCAAGACAATAAAGTTACTTTCACAGTACTACTATGCTCTGACATTAAGGTAGCACTCATCTGAATTTTACACCAAAGTACTTACTGCAAACTAATGGAAACACCTTAGGTTAACTTCCCACATGATTATGAGTAGTTTGAAAGTTATTTCATGGCTGTACACATCAACACAAAAAAGTTGTTATCTCAGTGCATGCAATGCTTAGACAATACAAATAGTATACATTTCAATTTTACACCAAAGTACTTACTGCAAACCTAATGGAAACAACTTAGATTAACTTCCCACATGATTCTGAGATGTCTGAAAGTTGTTTCATACCTGTGCACATCAAGACAAAAAAGTTGTTTTCTCAGTGCATGCAATGCTTTTACAATACAAATGGTATACATTTCAATTTTACACCAAAGCACTTACTGCAAACCTAATGGAAACACCTTGGGCTAACTTTCCACATGATTATGAGTAGTTTAAAAGTTGTTTCATGGCTGTACACATCAACACAAAAAAGTTGTTATCTCAGTGCATGCAATGCTTAGACAATACAAATAGTATACATTTCAATTTTACACCAAAGCCCTTACTGCAAACCTAATGGAAACAACTTAGATTAACTTCCCACATGATTCTGAGATATCTGAAAGTTGTTTCATACCTGTGCACATCAAGACAAAAAAGTTGTTTTCTCAGTGCATGCAATGCTTTTACAATACATATAGTATACATTTCAATTTTACACCAAAGCACTTACTGCAAATCTAATGGAAACACCTTAGGTTAACTTTCCACATGATTATGAGCAGTTTGAAAGTTGTTTCATGGCTGTACACATAAACACAAAAAAGTTGTTATCTCAGTGCATGCAATGCTTAGACAATACAAATAGTATACATTTCAATTTTACACAAAAGCACTTACTGCAAACCTAATGGAAACACTTTAGGTTAACTTCCCACATGATTCTGAGATGTCTGAAAGTTGTTTCATACCTGTGCACATAAAGACAAAAAAGTTGATTTCACAGTGAATAGAATGCTTTGACATAAAAGTAGTATACATTTCAATTGTACTCAAAAGTCCTGACTGCAAACCTAATGCAAACACATTTGGTTTACTTCCCACATGAGTATGACTAGGTTTAAAGTTGTTTCATACCTCAGTTCATCAAGACAATAAAGTTACTTTCACAGTACTACTATGCTCTGACATTAAGGTAGCACACATCTGAATTTTACACCAAAGTACTTACTGCAAACTAATGGAAACACCTTAGGTTAACTTCCCACATGATTATGAGTAGTTTGAAAGTTATTTCATGGCTGTACACATCAACACAAAAAAGTTGTTATCTCAGTGCATGCAATGCTTAGACAATACAAATAGTATACATTTCAATTTTACACCAAAGTACTTACTGCAAACCTAATGGAAACAACTTAGATTAACTTCCCACATGATTCTGAGATGTCTGAAAGTTGTTTCATACCTGTGCACATCAAGACAAAAAAGTTGTTTTCTCAGTGCATGCAATGCTTTTACAATACAAATGGTATACATTTCAATTTTACACCAAAGCACTTACTGCAAACCTAATGGAAACACCTTAGGCTAACTTTCCACATGATTATGAGTAGTTTAAAAGTTGTTTCATGGCTGTACACATCAACACAAAAAAGTTGTTATCTCAGTGCATGCAATGCTTAGACAATACAAATAGTATACATTTCAATTTTACACCAAAGCCCTTACTGCAAACCTAATGGAAACAACTTAGATTAACTTCCCACATGATTCTGAGATATCTGAAAGTTGTTTCATACCTGTGCACATCAAGACAAAAAAGTTGTTTTCTCAGTGCATGCAATGCTTTTACAATACATATAGTATACATTTCAATTTTACACCAAAGCACTTACTGCAAATCTAATGGAAACACCTTAGGTTAACTTTCCACATGATTATGAGCAGTTTGAAAGTTGTTTCATGGCTGTACACATCAACACAAAAAAGTTGTTATCTCAGTGCATGCAATGCTTAGACAATACAAATAGTATATATTTCAATTTTACACCAAAGCCCTTACTGCAAACCTAATGGAAACAACTTAGATTAACTTCCCACATGATTCTGAGATATCTGAAAGTTGTTTCATACCTGTGCACATCAAGACAAAAAAGTTGTTTTCTCAGTGCATGCAATGCTTTTACAATACATATAGTATACATTTCAATTTTACACCAAAGCACTTACTGCAAACCTAATGGAAACAACTTAGATTAACTTCCCACATGATTCTGAGATATCTGAAAGTTGTTTCATACCTGTGCACATAAAGACAAAAAAGTTGATTTCACAGTGAATAGAATGCTTTGACATAAAAGTAGTATACATTTCAATTGTACTCAAAAGTCCTGACTGCAAACCTAATGCAAACACATTTGGTTTAATTCCCACATGAGTATGACTAGGTTTAAAGTTGTTTCATACCTCAGTTCATCAAGACAAAAAAGTTACTTTCTCAGTACTACTATGCTCTGACATTAAGGTAGTAGACATCTGAATTTTACACCAAAGTACATACTGCAAACTAATGGAAACACCTTAGGTTAACTTCCCACATGATTATGAGTAGTTTGAAAGTTGTTTCATGGCTGTACACATCATCACAAAAAAGTTGTTATCTCAGTGCATGCAATGCTTAGACAATACAAATAGTATACATTTCAATTTTACACCAAAGTACTTACTGCAAACGTAATGGAAACAACTTAGATTAACTTCCCAAATGATTCTGAGATTTCTGAAAGTTGTTTCATACCTGTGCACATTATGACAAAAAAGTTGTTATCTCAGTGCATGCAATGCTTAGACAATTCAAGTAGTATACATTTCAATTTTACACCAAAGCCCTTACTGCAAACCTAATGGAAACAACTAAGATTAACTTCCCACATGATTCTGAGATATCTGAGAGTTGTTTCATACCTGTGCACATCAAGGCAAAAAAGTTGTTTTCTCAGTGCATGCAATGCTTTTACAATACATAGAGTATACATTTCAATTTTACACCAAAGCACTTACTGCAAACCTAATGGAAACACCTTAGGTTAACTTCCCACATGATTATGAGTAGTTTGAAAGTTGTTTCATGGCTGTAGACATCAAAACAAAAAACTTGTTATCTCAGTGCATGCAATGTTTAGACAATACAAATTGTATACATTTCAATTTTACACCAAAGTACTTACTGCAAACCTAATGGAAACACCTTAGGCTAACTTTCCACATGATTATGAGTAGTTTGAAAGTTGTTTCATGGCTGTACACATTAACACAAAAAAGTTGTTATCTCAGTGCATACAATGCTTAGACAATACAAATAGTATACATTTCAATTTTACACGAAAGCACTTACTGCAAACCTAATGGAAACACTTTAGGTTAACTTCCCACATGATTCTGAGATGACTGAAAGTTGTTTCATACCTGTGCACATAAAGGCAAAAAAGTTGATTTCACAGTGAATAGAATGCTTTGACTTAAAAGTAGTATACATTTCAATTGTACTCAAAAGTCCTGTCTGCAAACCTAATGGAAACACATTTGGTTAACTTCCCACATGAGTATGACTAGGTTTAAAGTTGTTTCATGCCTCAGTTCATCAAGACAATAAAGTTACTTTCTCAGTACTACTATGCTCTGACATTAAGGTAGTACACATCTGAATTTTACACCAAAGTACTTACTGCAAACAAATGGAAACACCTTCGGTTAACTTCCCACATGATTATGAGTAGTTAGAAAGTTGTTTCATGGCTGTACACATCAACACCAAAAAGTTGTTATCTCAGTGCATGCAATCCTTAGACAATACAAATAGTATACATTTCAATTTTACACCAAAGTACTTACTGCAAACCTAATGGAAACAACTTAGATTAACTTTCCACATGATTCTGAGATATCTGAAATTGTTTCATACCTGTGCACATCAAGACAAAAAAGTTGTTTTCTCAGTGCATGCATTGCTTATACAATACAAATAGTATACATTTCACTTTCACACCAAAGCACTTACTGCAAACCTAATGGAAACACCTTAGGTTAACTTTCCACATGATTATGAGTAGTTCGAAAGTTGTTTCATGGCTGTACACATCAACAGAAAAAATTTGTTATCTCAGTGCATGCAATGCTTAGACAATACAAATAGTATACATTTCAATTTTACACCAAAGTACTTACTGCAAACCTAATGCAAACACCTTTGGTTAACTTCCCACATGAGTATGACTAGGTTTAAAGTTGTTTCATGCCTCAGTTCATCAAGACAAAAAAGTTACTTTCTCAGTGCTACTATGCTCTGACATTAAGGTAGCATACATCTCAATTTTACACCAAAGTGCTTACTGCAAACTAATGTAAACACCTTAGGTTAACTTCCCACATGATTATGAGTGGTTTGAAAGTTGTTTCATGGCTGTAAACATCAACACAAAAAAGTTGTTATCTCAGTGCATGCAATGATTAGACAATACAAATAGTATACATTTCAATTTTGCACCAAAGTACTTACTGCAAACCTAATGGAAACAACATAGATTAACTTCCCACATGATTCTGAGATGTCTGAAAGTTGTTTCATACCTGTGCACATCAAGACAAAAAAGTTGTTTTCTCAGTGCATGCAATGCTTTTACAACACAAATGGTATTCATTTCAATTTTACTCCAAAGCACTTACTGCAAACCTAATGGAAACACCTTAGGCTAACTTTCCACATGATTATGAGTAGTTTAAAAGTTGTTTCATGGCTGTACACATCAACACAAAAAAGTTGTTATCTCAGTGCATGCAATGCTTAGACAATACAAATAGTATACATTTCAATTTTACACCAAAGACCTTACTGCAAACCTAATGGAAACAACTTAGATTAACTTCCCACATGATTCTGAGATATCTGAAAGTTGTTTCATACCTGTGCACATCAAGACAAAAAAGTTGTTTTCTCAGTGCATGCAATGCTTTTACAATACATATAGTATACATTTCAATTTTACACCAAAGCACTTACTGCAAACCTAAAGGAAACACCTTAGGTTAACTTTCCATATGATTATGAGTAGTTTGAAAGTTGTTTCATGGCTGTACACATAAACACAAAAAAGTTGTTATCTCAGTGCATGCAATGCTTAGACAATACAAATAGTATACATTTCAATTTTACACCAAAGCACTTACTGCAAACCTAATGGAAACACTTTAGGTTAACTTCCCACATGATTCTGAGATGTCTGAAAGTTGTTTCATACCTGTGCACATAAAGACAAAAAAGTTGATTTCACAGTGAATAGAATGCTTTGACATAAAAGTAGTATACATTTCAATTGTACTCAAAAGTCCTGACTGCAAACCTAATGCAAACACATTTGGTTTAATTCCCACATGAGTATGACTAGGTTTAAAGTTGTTTCATGCCTCAGTTCATCAAGACAATAAAGTTACTTTCTCAGTACTACTATGCTCTGACATTAAGGTAGTACACATCTGAATTTTACACAAAGTACTTACTGCAAACAAATGGAAACACCTTCGGTTAACTTCCCACATGATTATGAGTAGTTAGAAAGTTGTTTCATGGCTGTACACATCAACACCAAAAGTTGTTATCTCAGTGCATGCAATCCTTAGACAATACAAATAGTATACATTTCAATTTTACACCAAAGTACTTACTGCAAACCTAATGGAAACAACTTAGATTAACTTTCCCACATGATTCTGAGATATCTGAAATTGTTTCATACCTGTGCACATCAAGACAAAAAAGTTGTTTTCTCAGTGCATGCATTGCTTATACAATACAAATAGTATACATTTCACTTTCACACCAAAGCACTTACTGCAAACCTAATGGAAACACCTTAGGTTAACTTTCCACATGATTATGAGTAGTTCGAAAGTTGTTTCATGGCTGTACACATCAACAGAAAAAATTTGTTATCTCAGTGCATGCAATGCTTAGACAATACAAATAGTATACATTTCAATTTTACACCAAAGTACTTACTGCAAACCTAATGCAAACACCTTTGGTTAACTTCCACATGAGTATGACTAGGTTTAAAGTTGTTTCATGCCTCAGTTCATCAAGACAAAAAAGTTACTTTCTCAGTGCTACTATGCTCTGACATTAAGGTAGCATACATCTCAATTTTACACCAAAGTGCTTACTGCAAACTAATGGAAACACCTTAGGTTAACTTCCCACATGATTATGAGTGGTTTGAAAGTTGTTTCATGGCTGTAAACATCAACACAAAAAAGTTGTTATCTCAGTGCATGCAATGATTAGACAATACAAATAGTATACATTTCAATTTTGCACCAAAGTACTTACTGCAAACCTAATGGAAAACAACATAGATTAACTTCCCACATGATTCTGAGATGTCTGAAAGTTGTTTCATACCTGTGCACATCAAGACAAAAAAGTTGTTTTCTCAGTGCATGCAATGCTTTTACAACACAAATGGTATTCATTTCAATTTTACACCAAAGCACTTACTGCAAACCTAATGGAAACACCTTAGGCTAACTTTCCACATGATTATGAGTAGTTTAAAAGTTGTTTCATGGCTGTACACATCAACACAAAAAAGTTGTTATCTCAGTGCATGCAATGCTTAGACAATACAAATAGTATACATTTCAATTTTACACCAAAGACCTTACTGCAAACCTAATGGAAACAACTTAGATTAACTTCCCACATGATTCTGAGATATCTGAAAGTTGTTTCATACCTGTGCACATCAAGACAAAAAAGTTGTTTTCTCAGTGCATGCAATGCTTTTACAATACATATAGTATACATTTCAATTTTACACCAAAGCACTTACTGCAAATCTAATGGAAACACCTTAGGTTTACTTTCCACATGATTATGAGCAGTTTGAAAGTTGTTTCATGGCTGTACACATAAACACAAAAAAGTTGTTATCTCAGTGCATGCAATGCTTAGACAATACAAATAGTATACATTTCAATTTTACACAAAAGCACTTACTGCAAACCTAATGGAAACACTTTAGGTTAACTTCCCACATGATTCTGAGATGTCTGAAAGTTGTTTCATACCTGTGCACATAAAGACAAAAAAGTTGATTTCACAGTGAATAGAATGCTTTGACATAAAAGTAGTATACATTTCAATTGTACTCAAAAGTCCTGACTGCAAACCTAATGCAAACACATTTGGTTTACTTCCCACATGAGTATGACTAGGTTTAAAGTTGTTTCATACCTCAGTTCATCAAGACAATAAAGTTACTTTCACAGTACTACTATGCTCTGACATTAAGGTAGCACACATCTGAATTTTACACCAAAGTACTTACTGCAAACTAATGGAAACACCTTAGGTTAACTTCCCACATGATTATGAGTAGTTTGAAAGTTATTTCATGGCTGTACATATCAACACAAAAAAGTTGTTATCTCAGTGCATGCAATGCTTAGACAATACAAATAGTATATATTTCAATTTTACACAAAAGCCCTTACTGCAAACCTAATGGAAACAACTTAGATTAACTTCCCACATGATTCTGAGATATCTGAAAGTTGTTTCATACCTGTGCACATCAAGACAAAAAAGTTGTTTTCTCAGTGCATGCAATGCTTTTACAATACATATAGTATACATTTCAATTTTACACCAAAGCACTTACTGCAAACCTAAAGGAAACACCTTAGGTTAACTTTCCATATGATTATGAGTAGTTTGAAAGTTGTTTCATGGCTGTACACATAAACACAAAAAAGTTGTTATCTCAGTGCATGCAATGCTTAGACAATACAAATAGTATACATTTCAATTTTACACCAAAGCACTTACTGCAAACCTAATGGAAACACTTTAGGTTAACTTCCCACATGATTCTGAGATGTCTGAAAGTTGTTTCATACCTGTGCACATAAAGACAAAAAAGTTGATTTCACAGTGAATAGAATGCTTTGACATAAAAGTAGTATACATTTCAATTGTACTCAAAAGTCCTGACTGCAAACCTAATGCAAACACATTTGTTTTAATTCCCACATGAGTATGACTAGGTTTAAAGTTGTTTCATACCTCAGTTCATCAAGACAAAAAAGTTACTTTCTCAGTACTACTATGCTCTGACATTAAGGTAGTAGACATCTGAATTTTACACCAAAGTACATACTGCAAACTAATGGAAACACCTTAGGTTAACTTCCCACATGATTATGAGTAGTTTGAAAGTTGTTTCATGGCTGTACACATCATCACAAAAAGTTGTTATCTCAGTGCATGCAATGCTTAGACAATACAAATAGTATACATTTCAATTTTACACCAAAGTACTTACTGCAAACGTAATGGAAACAACTTAGATTAACTTCCCAAATGATTCTGAGATTTCTGAAAGTTGTTTCATACCTGTGCACATTATGACAAAAAAGTTGTTATCTCAGTGCATGCAATGCTTAGACAATTCAAGTAGTATACATTTCAATTTACACCAAAGCCCTTACTGCAAACCTAATGGAAACAACTAAGATTAACTTCCCACATGATTCTGAGATATCTGAGAGTTGTTTCATACCTGTGCACATCAAGGCAAAAAAGTTGTTTTCTCAGTGCATGCAATGCTTTTACAATACATAGAGTATACATTTCAATTTTACACCAAAGCACTTACTGCAAACCAAATGGAAACACCTTAGGTTAACTTCCCACATGATTATGAGTAGTTTGAAAGTTGTTTCATGGCTGTAGACATCAAAACAAAAAACTTGTTATCTCAGTGCATGCAATGTTTAGACAATACAAATTGTATACATTTCAATTTTACACCAAAGTACTTACTGCAAACCTAATGGAAACACCTTAGGCCTAACTTTCCACATGATTATGAGTAGTTTGAAAGTTGTTTCATGGCTGTACACATTAACACAAAAAAGTTGTTATCTCAGTGCATACAATGCTTAGACAATACAAATAGTATACATTTCAATTTTACACGAAAGCACTTACTGCAAACCTAATGGAAACACTTTAGGTTAACTTCCCACATGATTCTGAGATGACTGAAAGTTGTTTCATACCTGTGCACATAAAGGCAAAAAAGTTGATTTCACAGTGAATAGAATGCTTTGACATAAAAGTAGTATACATTTCAATTGTACTCAAAAGTCCTGTCTGCAAACCTAATGGAAACACATTTGGTTAACTTCCCACATGAGTATGACTAGGTTTAAAGTTGTTTCATGCCTCAGTTCATCAAGACAATAAAGTTACTTTCTCAGTACTACTATGCTCTGACATTAAGGTAGTACACATCTGAATTTTACACCAAAGTACTTACTGCAAACAAATGGAAACACCTTCGGTTAACTTCCCACATGATTATGAGTAGTTAGAAAGTTGTTTCATGGCTGTACACATCAACACCAAAAAGTTGTTATCTCAGTGCATGCAATCCTTAGACAATACAAATAGTATACATTTCAATTTTACACCAAAGTACTTACTGCAAACCTAATGGAAACAACTTAGATTAACTTCCCACATGATTCTGAGATATCTGAAATTGTTTCATACCTGTGCACATCAAGACAAAAAAGTTGTTTTCTCAGTGCATGCATTGCTTATACAGTACAAATAGTATACATTTCACTTTCACACCAAAGCACTTACTGCAAACCTAATGGAAACACCTTAGGTTAACTTTCCACATGATTATGAGTAGTTCGAAAGTTGTTTCATGGCTGTACACATCAACAGAAAAAATTTGTTATCTCAGTGCATGCAATGCTTAGACAATACAAATAGTATACATTTCAATTTTACACCAAAGTACTTACTGCAAACCTAATGCAAACACCTTTGGTTAACTTCCCACATGAGTATGACTAGGTTTAAAGTTGTTTCATGCCTCAGTTCATCAAGACAAAAAAGTTACTTTCTCAGTGCTACTATGCTCTGACATTAAGGTAGCATACATCTCAATTTTACACCAAAGTGCTTACTGCAAACTAATGGAAACACCTTAGGTTAACTTCCCACATGATTATGAGTGGTTTGAAAGTTGTTTCATGGCTGTAAACATCAACACAAAAAAGTTGTTATCTCAGTGCATGCAATGATTAGACAATACAAATAGTATACATTTCAATTTTGCACCAAAGTACTTACTGCAAACCTAATGGAAACAACATAGATTAACTTCCCACATGATTCTGAGATGTCTGAAAGTTGTTTCATACCTGTGCACATAAAGACAAAAAAGTTGATTTCACAGTGAATAGAATGCTTTGACTTAAAAGTAGTATACATTTCAATTGTACTCAAAAGTCCTGACTGCAAACCCAATGCAAACACATTTGGTTTACTTCCCACATGAGTATGACTAGGTTTAAAGTTGTTTCATACCTCAGTTCATCAAAACAAAAAAGTTACTTTCTCAGTACTACTATGCTCTGACATTAAGGTAGTAGACATATGAATTTTACACCAAAGTACTTACTGCAAACAAATGGAAACACCTTCGGTTAACTTCCCACATGATTATGAGTAGTTAGAAAGTTGTTTCATGGCTGTACACATCAACACCAAAAAGTTGTTATCTCAGTGCATGCAATCCTTAGACAATACAAATAGTATACATTTCAATTTTACACCAAAGTACTTACTGCAAACCTAATGGAAACAACTTAGATTAACTTTCCACATGATTCTGAGATATCTGAAATTGTTTCATACCTGTGCACATCAAGACAAAAAAGTTGTTTTCTCAGTGCATGCATTGCTTATACAATACAAATAGTATACATTTCACTTTCACACCAAAGCACTTACTGCAAACCTAATGGAAACACCTTAGGTTAACTTTCCACATGATTATGAGTAGTTCGAAAGTTGTTTCATGGCTGTACACATCAACAGAAAAAATTTGTTATCTCAGTGCATGCAATGCTTAGACAATACAAATAGTATACATTTCAATTTTACACCAAAGTACTTACTGCAAACCTAATGCAAACACCTTTGGTTAACTTCCCACATGAGTATGACTAGGTTTAAAGTTGTTTCATGCCTCAGTTCATCAAGACAAAAAAGTTACTTTCTCAGTGCTACTATGCTCTGACATTAAGGTAGCATACATCTCAATTTTACACCAAAGTGCTTACTGCAAACTAATGGAAACACCTTACGTTAACTTCCCACATGATTATGAGTGGTTTGAAAGTTGTTTCATGGCTGTAAACATCAACACAAAAAAGTTGTTATCTCAGTGCATGCAATGATTAGACAATACAAATAGTATACATTTCAATTTTGCACCAAAGTACTTACTGCAAACCTAATGGAAACAACATAGATTAACTTCCCACATGATTCTGAGATGTCTGAAAGTTGTTTCATACCTGTGCACATCAAGACAAAAAAGTTGTTTTCTCAGTGCATGCAATGCTTTTACAATACATATAGTATACATTTCAATTTTACACCAAAGCACTTACTGCAAATCTAATGGAAACACCTTAGGTTAACTTTCCACATGATTATGAGCAGTTTGAAAGTTGTTTCATGGCTGTACTCATAAACACAAAAAAGTTGTTATCTCAGTGCATGCAATGATTAGACAATACAAATAGTATACATTTCAATTTTACACAAAAGCACTTACTGCAAACCTAATGGAAACACTTTAGGTTAACTTCCCACATGATTCTGAGATGTCTGAAAGTTGTTTCATACCTGTGCACATAAAGACAAAAAAGTTGATTTCACAGTGAATAGAATGCTTTGACATAAAAGTAGTATACATTTCAATTGTACTCAAAAGTCCTGACTGCAAACCTAATGCAAACACATTTGGTTTACTTCCCACATGAGTATGACTAGGTTTAAAGTTGTTTCATACCTCAGTTCATCAAGACAATAAAGTTACTTTCACAGTACTACTATGCTCTGACATTAAGGTAGCACACATCTGAATTTTACACCAAAGTACTTACTGCAAACTAATGGAAACACCTTAGGTTAACTTCCCACATGATTATGAGTAGTTTGAAAGTTATTTCATGGCTGTACACATCAACACAAAAAAGTTGTTATCTCAGTGCATGCAATGCTTAGACAATACAAATAGTATATATTTCAATTTTACACCAAAGCCCTTACTGCAAACCTAATGGAAACAACTTAGATTAACTTCCCACATGATTCTGAGATATCTGAAAGTTGTTTCATACCTGTGCACATCAAGACAAAAAAGTTGTTTTCTCAGTGCATGCAATGCTTTTACAATACATATAGTATACATTTCAATTTTACACCAAAGCACTTACTGCAAACCTAAAGGAAACACCTTAGGTTAACTTTCCATATGATTATGAGTAGTTTGAAAAGTTGTTTCATGGCTGTACACATAAACACAAAAAAGTTGTTATCTCAGTGCATGCAATGCTTAGACAATACAAATAGTATACATTTCAATTTTACACCAAAGCACTTACTGCAAACCTAATGGAAACACTTTAGGTTAACTTCCCACATGATTCTGAGATGTCTGAAAGTTGTTTCATACCTGTGCACATAAAGACAAAAAAGTTGATTTCACAGTGAATAGAATGCTTTGACATAAAAGTAGTATACATTTCAATTGTACTCAAAAGTCCTGACTGCAAACCTAATGCAAACACATTTGGTTTAATTCCCACATGAGTATGACTAGGTTTAAAGTTGTTTCATACCTCAGTTCATCAAGACAAAAAAGTTACTTTCTCAGTACTACTATGCTCTGACATTAAGGTAGTAGACATCTGAATTTTACACCAAAGTACATACTGCAAACCAAATGGAAACACCTTAGGTTAACTTCCCACATGATTATGAGTAGTTTGAAAGTTGTTTCATGGCTGTAGACATCAAAACAAAAAACTTGTTATCTCAGTGCATGCAATGTTTAGACAATACAAATTGTATACATTTCAATTTTACACCAAAGTACTTACTGCAAACCTAATGGAAACACCTTAGGCTAACTTTCCACATGATTATGAGTAGTTTGAAAGTTGTTTCATGGCTGTACACATTAACACAAAAAAGTTGTTATCTCAGTGCATACAATGCTTAGACAATACAAATAGTATACATTTCAATTTTACACGAAAGCACTTACTGCAAACCTAATGGAAACACTTTAGGTTAACTTCCCACATGATTCTGAGATGACTGAAAGTTGTTTCATACCTGTGCACATAAAGGCAAAAAAGTTGATTTCACAGTGAATAGAATGCTTTGACATAAAAGTAGTATACATTTCAATTGTACTCAAAAGTCCTGTCTGCAAACCTAATGGAAACACATTTGGTTAACTTCCCACATGAGTATGACTAGGTTTAAAGTTGTTTCATGCCTCAGTTCATCAAGACAATAAAGTTACTTTCTCAGTACTACTATGCTCTGACATTAAGGTAGTACACATCTGAATTTTACACCAAAGTACTTACTGCAAACAAATGGAAACACCTTCGGTTAACTTCCCACATGATTATGAGTAGTTAGAAAGTTGTTTCATGGCTGTACACATCAACACCAAAAAGTTGTTATCTCAGTGCATGCAATCCTTAGACAATACAAATAGTATACATTTCAATTTTACACCAAAGTACTTACTGCAAACCTAATGGAAACAACTTAGATTAACTTCCCACATGATTCTGAGATATCTGAAATTGTTTCATACCTGTGCACATCAAGACAAAAAAGTTGTTTTCTCAGTGCATGCATTGCTTATA